>NC_056750.1:611938109-612210609 GCF_019279795.1 Protopterus annectens | reverse complement strand
AATTTACTTGTAATATTAAATGTTTTGTAAGCTCGGAGCTTTTCTCCTCGGGCCTCCACTGAAAATGGACATGTATCCAGTTGGACTAGCCCGGTTAACAAATGTAAAATAAATAAAAATAAAATAAAAGTACATAGTATGCAAGATATATTATAAGAGTTTAGATGTCACTTTCATGAAATTAATCAATCCACACAAATTCAAACACAAGATAACATAAGAGACTATATTAACAAGAATATATATATAATAAACTAAATAAACAACAAATAGAAGTTATTGATAAACAGATTACTTTATCAGATATACAAAGTCAAGTAAGTAAGCTTAAACTAAACAAAGCTCCAGGTAACGACATAATTATTCCTGAAATATATAAGATAATGCCCAAAATGGCTATTTCCTTACTACACAAAGTATATAATTCTGCCCAAAATGATAATATTACACCCCCATCCTGGAAATATACATTTATATCCCCTATTTTAAAATCAAATAAAGACCCAAAATTCTGTTCCTCATACAGACCAATATATTTACTGAATATCGATTATAAGATGTTTATGTATATATTCTCAGAAAGATTCCAGAAATTCTTATCCCACTTAATAGATGAAGATAAGACAGGATTTATAACTAACAGAAATACTTTTGATAATATAAAACGAACCCTAGCTATTATCGACTTCTCACAAAGGAAGAAAAGGAACTTATCATTAATTAGTCTTGATATTAATGCGGCCTTTGATTTTATTAACTGGATCTATCTATTTACTCTTTTGGAATGGTTACATTTTCACATCATTTTATTAATCTTCTAAAACATTTATATGAAGAAACCTATGCATATATCAAAATAGGGTCATATATTTCCAATAAAATATCTATTACAAATGGCACCAAACAAGGATGTCCTCTCTCTCCTCTACTATTTACTTTGATCATGGAACCCTGGGCAAATGAAATAAGAAACAATAAAGAAATAGAAGGTTTGGAAATGGATAAAGACAATATAGCCAAAATCCAGTTGTTTGCGGATGATGTTCTTATCACCACAAAGGGAAATGACTCCTCATTCATGTCATTATACAAATCAATTAAAACATTTCAAATGATGTCCAGTCTATCATTCAATGACAATAAAATAAAAATTCTACCCATAGATCCTAATAATAAAAAAATGAAAAAAAGGATGATAGGAAATAATACATATCACATTGCTAATGCAGATCAAATCACATATCTTGGAATCATTCTTGCCAAAGACATTAAAGCAATAATTCAATTAAACTATAACAAATGTTTACAAAATATCCAAGAATTTTCAAAATGGAATACAATAATATTTACTACTGAAGAAAGACTAACCATTATAAAAATGATAATTTTACCTAAAATCTTATACATAATACAAACCATTCAAATTCTACTCTCAAAAAGGTTTATAAGTAAACTAAACACTTTAATACTTAGATTCTTTTGATCACAAAAAACCCGGAATTACTATTAATCAACATACTAACAGCTGGAAGAATGGTGGAATAGCTTTCCCAGATCTAAATCTCTATTCAATTTCCACTATAATCAGATCAATTTCTCAGCTCTTAGATATAACCTATTTAGCTAAATGGAAATCTTTATGGGAAGTATCAGCCATAGAACTTATAATGAGACCAACAACATATCAACTAGAATTCATAAACACACCTTTTATATGGATCTTAAAAGAATATTTTATCTCACATCCTAATCCTAATCATACTGCCAGTTGCATACATAATATTATAATTAACTTTAGAAACTTTATATATAAACATGTTAAGTATAAAGACTACTTTTTTTACTTCCTATAGCATATACACAAGAGACTTTTGCTGCCTCAGATATTAACAACATTTCTCAACTAAAAAACAATGAACTCAAATACTGGTTCCAGCTAACTTATGAATATAACACTAGTTCAATGGATGATATTATACAGGAATATAAATGTAATAATTCCTCATGGTTAGATATACAAACACATACTATATCCTGATAATAAGATGAAACTAGCTTCACCATCTAGCAACCATGACACCAAGATATTATTATAATTTCTTCAATCAACATTATTATACCAGCATGCATATTCAGGTAGTCTCTCCTTTATTTATAGACTTTGAAGAGAAGAAACATGTTCTTGCACACATAACTACTGGAGGTATTATAATTTAATTACTCATAATTCCCCAAGTGAGCAAGATAATGTCAATATGCTACAATCAGCTGGGAAAACATCATTTTCTCTGAAATGGAAGATTTACACATGGATATTCATGAATAGATCCTTTTATACACCACAAATAATGGACAAAATTAATAAAAAACAGAACATCTGTAATAGATGCAACTCTAATGTAGATATTAACTGGGCACATATGTTTTTTGACTGCCCAACCTTAAATATCTTTTGGAATAAAGCAAATGACTTTTTACAAGCATTTTTTTCAGACAACTTCATATTGAATAAATCATTATTCATATTTAATACACCTGTTCCACAATGTGTTAGGAAAACCAAATACTCATTACTATATACTATATTGGCAGTGGCTAGAAAGATCATAACAAAAAATGGGATTTCAAAACATCCTCCTACATTTTCCGAGTTTACTAATTTATTAAAAGAAGTTAGTCATTTACAGATAAGAACCATAACCTCCAGAACATTTAGAAAGACATATGAATATCATTTATGGGTTAACTTACAAAATATGTTAGAAAAAAATGATCATTTTGCATAAAGGTAATTGACTTTCCTTGTCATTCATAAGAACAAGTTACAAAAGGAAGGTTATAGTGTATGTTAATGTATAAATACTGGATGTCTATGTACATACTTTAGTTTGTTTGCTTTGTTATTCGTATATTTATATTTAAATGCTTTAAATATATGTTATCAATTTGTAAATCTAGAATGTAAATTATCTTATATATGTCTATGTGATTGTTTTCATTATAATCAAAATCAATAAAACTGTTTAAAAAAAAAGAAGGTGAAATCTAAGAACAATGGGAATCTTGGAATCATTAGAAAAGTAGAGTTTAGGTCTTATATACGGGAATGGCTGATGACTTCCCAGCAAGACCCCAGAAGAATGAAAAGGGAGATTGATTCTATCCACAGAGTAGGGAGAAGTAGTATGAAGAACAGAGGAGGGAGGCAAGCGGTATACCTGGTACTTTCAGAAAATTCCAGTGACTGGCTCCCTGAGTAAGACAACAGAACATAAAATAAATAATTAAAAGCACTGATAAAATAAGAAACATAGGGCCACAGCTCCAAAGGCAAACCAGAACTTTAATGTGTGAGCGCTTTTGTTTACTCAAATCAAATGAACTTCTTCAGACTCTCTGAAGAAGTTCATTTGATTTGAGAGAATGAAAGCAGTCACACATTAAAGTTTTGGTTTGCCTTTGGAGCTGTGACCCTTTGTTTCTTATTTTAAAAAAAATAATGCTCATGGAGACAGAATTAAAACTTTATAGGACTGTTTTTGATCATTATACTTACAGACAGAACTTATCAGAGCATCTGGTCAGAGTTAAAACTTGTGGATTTGCTTTCTGAGGGTCCAAAACATTGAAGTATCATAATAGCAAATGTTGTAAATATCAACAGCACCATTGTTGAAAAGTTTTGATCAACAGTTTAGAGTAATGGTGAGTGTGCAAGAGAGGTAAAGAAGAGAGTACAGGCAGGATGGAATGGGTGGAGAAGAGTGTCAGGAGTGATTTGTGACAGACGGGTACCAATATGAGTGAAAGGGAAGGTCTACAAGAGGGTAGTGAGACCAGCTATGTTATATGGGTTGGAGACGGTAGCATTGACGAAAAGGCAGGAGTCAGAGCTGGATGTGGCAGAGTTAAAGATGTTAAGATTTGCACTGGGTGTGACTAGGATGGACAGGATTAGGAATCAGTTTATTAGAGGGTCAGGTCAGGTTGGACAGTTTGGAGACAAAGCAAGATAGGCGAGATTGCGTTGGTTTGGACATGTGCTGGGGAGGGATGCTGGGTATATGGGGAAAAGGATGCTAAGGATGGAGTTGCCAGGTAAGAGGAAAAGAGGAAGGCCTAAGATAAGGTTTATGGATGTGGTGAGAGAGGACATGCAGGTGGTTGGTGTGAAAGAGCATGATGCAGAGGACAGGAAGAAATGGAAACAGATGATCCACTGTGGTGACGCCTAACAGGAACAACCAAAAGAAGATGATGATGATGATGATGATGACCATTGTTGAAAAGTTATGGTTGGCCAAGTGAAATGTTGTGATGTAGTACGTTATTATGACATTGCGTCACAATCAGTTGAGTAAATTATAAATATTAAAGAAGTAATATGCATATTAGTATAGTTTTGAACTTTATAAGTAAAGTAGATGTATGTTGAATGTTTATGTGTGTCAAATGCAGTATTATGTAGAAATACTTCGTTACTGTCTGATCCGGAAGTGCTGTGTGTTTGGGGTCCCTATTAAGTTATTGGAAAGACTGTTCAATGAACGGCATTTTCGGAGCTCTGATATCGAACATGCCATTCACCAAACTGTTTATAGTGAGATCGCAGTACATGGAGGATTGAGAAATTTGCCCTTTCTCACTGTAGTGTGACCTTGGAGTTGTTATACATAATTAGCGGGCTCCCACAAGAGCAAAAATTGGTGAACAGCATATATTTGTTTGTACATCATGGTTATGTCATTAAGGCATATTTGTGAGTTATATGTTGTAGTTTTGTACACAGTGTGAAGAAATTTTATGATACAGAAGTGGGCCACCATGGGTGTTCTGTATTTTTAGTTTCGACATTGTCAGCATTCGTTATTGTGGTACTTCGATATTTTGGTGTTGATATTTATGTTTTCGACAATATTAATGTGCAGTAATGTAATACAGACCTGCTTTCTGAGCAGCCTACTCAGTAAAGCTGATTGTCTCATGAAAGGGCCAGGCACACAAAGTGATCCTCAAATACTCTGACTGTGGAAGTGTTCCTGACAAAGCAGAATCTTAGGTTTCATTTTGTACAGTTTCTCTTGTCAGTGTGCTGTATACCTTTCAGCTGCACTGGTTTTGGGGGAAAGTAATTATTTTTCAGGCATGATTTACTCCTTCACATGATGTACCTCTTTTTGGAGGTATGTACCTATTTTCAGGCTCAATTTACCTCTTCACGTGATTTTGTCAATCTGCCCACATCACAGAGATGTGAAAATGTTCAGTACACAGGAAACCAGACTATATCACCAACATACTGGTGGCACTGGTGGCACCAAGATTTTAAACAAACAGGATCTATATGTTACATCTCCAGTTTTCAGAAGTAAAAATGAATGATTTTGTCAGGTAGATTTCTGCAATATCATTCATTACATGATATGCTTATATATTTTCACAATTTCTGTTACTCTCAATTTTTTAAATTTTATTTCTGACTAGTGTACTAGAATCCTACTGTAAATGTGAAGAGCTGTGTGCTATTCAGTAGTCAAATGCCGTGCTAATTAGGTTCCAGATTTTTGCTGGACGTATCTACGTTTCAAGAGCCTTTGTACTTATTTTCAGTGTTTGAAGTTTGAAAGGTATGGGGGGTGCTGACAGAGGAACAGGAAAAATAGCCCATCTGAAGTGAATACTGAAAAATGGCAAAGAGAATCAGCCCAAAAATAACTATGAAGAAGAAGGAGAGGTGAGAGACCACTTCACTTGAAAGAAAGTTTTTTCCAAAAGAGGAGATGAAGATCCAATAGTTAGAAATATGACTGGAACATAAAGCTGTGGCAAAAAGAAATGGACCCTGAGATTAAGTGGAAAAAGCTAGGGGTGGCCAGACACTGCATATTAAGGGGTGGGGGGCTTGCACACAGCTTTTGAGTCAGTTAGAGCTAACCAAAATCGGGTGCACTTCAACTTGGTGCTTCACAATGAAGCTGGCAACACAGTAATCTATACAATGAAAAAAACATTCATGCCTTAATCCTTAAATCACTGACTTTTTTACATGCTACCAGATGAGCTGACTAGTTATGTTACAACAGCTCACATGCCTAAAATGAACACTGTGGCCCTGACCTTTATTAAATAACTGTCATACCATAACCCAGCTGAACTGTTTCCAGATATCTGATATGAGTAGTCTTATAACTGACCAAGATAATTACAAATCTATCAGCCTTACAAGCCTCATCTTCAAAGTCAAGGAATGTATTATAACTGACCTCATAAATAGCAATGTCAAGAATCTTGTTAAACCTGACCCCCAATAGTCTGGTTTTTAGGAAGGTTAGTAGATCCTGTCTATTTAATCTATGTAAATTTCTTCAAAAGGGTTACGGAGACAATAGATGGTGGCCATGCAGTGCATGCAGAGAATCTTGACCTGGTTAAGACCCATTCACATGCTGGCATCAAATAAAAGCTAAATCCTTTAAAAATGAGCAGTGATAATATTTAGACATAGGTATTCTAATGGTAGTGTTATTTTTATGTGTGTGTGTGAGTGTGTGTGTGTGTGTGTGTGTGTGTGTGTGTGTGTGTGTGTGTGTGTGTGTGTGTGTGTGTGTGTGTGTATGTATGTATATATGTATGCGTGTGTTTGATTCTGTGCTTGCCTGGATAACTGATCACAAAATACCTAGGAATACCAGAAATGACAAACTCAACCAGGGATCTTTATTATGTTCCTGAAATTACATGGTTAATAGCAGTGCTTATTTAGAATGAATTATGTTTCAAAATATGTAGGTCTGCAAAACTGACAGAGGGAGATATGTTTGGGCTTACTAATAAGTTATTTCATCAAAGTTTTAATTAAGGAAGAGCAGCTTTCATCTCAGATTTTCCTACAATCCTGATCAGGAAAATAGAAAGGAAAGTAATACTTACTACGAGGAACTATATGGAAATGTGTTTAAAAAAACAAAATAAAACTGGAAGGGAGGGACATAAGGCAAAGTAAACAAATCAGGAGTCACTGCACAGGTTATCACAATGCAGATCTGAAGCTGGTCATTTTTCACTAAGTCAGCCATCTTCTTATTTTTCTTCTGAGGCTTTACTATCTTTTTGTTCAAAGAAGAAGTTAAGTCTGAATGCTTAGATCATTTAAAGTAACGTGGCCTAGATTGTTTTTCTGCAGCATTCATTACATCTTGTGCCTTTTCTTGGCTGCTATCTGTGATCATTTTGGGAAGAAGTACGAGATTTCCCAAGTGTTAGTTTATCTTATGTGTTTGCTAGTACTCAGTCGGCAACCAGTGTGGAATTAAGTGGTTTGCTGCATGGAACAGCACTGTTTGACTGATCATTTATTTTTCTTAACCAGTGTTAGGTACTGATCAAAAGGAATGCATTTCCGGCACAGCCCAGGTGCTAAGCACTCCAAATTATGTAATAATTGCAGTAAATACCAAAAGAGCATGCACTGCATAGTACATAAAAAATTGTATACAATACAGAAATCTATAATATGTTTTTGTGTTGAACAGAGCTATTTAAAAGTGATTTTATACATTGTTGATGAAGTGCTTACAAAAGGTGTAAAATTTGCAACATTTGGTAAGTCTTTGTTAAGACTTAAAATCTGAATGCCATCAAAGTGGTAAGTAAATTGTGACAGAGGAATAAGTGAAGCAAGAGCCTATGTACTTGTCAGTCAGATGTTATATTAATTGGGTTCAGAATTCTTTATAATCTGAAAGCAAAGAGTGTATTGACATCAGCTCCATGTTTTTGTCCTACTATTGTGAAGAAGCAGCTGTTTGAGTGGAGTTTGTTTTAAGGTCATCTGAGTAAAGTAGTGTCAGTGAGCTGTGATCATAGACTGCAGTTGCTGGGGCAGAATTACAGTTTGCTAGCTTAGATGGATGCAGGACTCAGTTTTAACAGTATTTTTCCCTCTGTCGAGCCAGGGTAACAAAGCCACATATTGCATTGGCAGGAAAAGGAACTGAGTTTATATTCTTTGGGAAAGCAAAGGCAATAAAAGAAAGATTGAATTCTAGCTGAATTACTGAAGTCCTCTTCCCATCGGCATTTGTGCTGTCTGGAAGGATGAACATGGACACGTTCCAGCCCCAGAAGAAAAGATTCTTACATTTTGCTTTTGTTAGTGCAAATATGAGGGAATGATTTAGGTATGTATTGAGGTATTTTATTTCTAGCAATACTAAATACTGTGTTTCCCTTTATGATCATAGAAGGAAGGCATCTTAGTGGAAGCTGACAACTTTATCAGTCAGATTACAACACACTGGCACATGGAACGGGTGTCCAGCCTACACCACTTGTATTCCAAAAATGTTCATATAATAAATTTAAAATGTGCTTTATGTAACAAGTGTGCTGTATTATACAAGGAATATAATTTAATAATGTCAGGAAGGTGTATCAAAGAAAATAATGCATGTATGTTCCGTGTTTTGTGTGCAAGAAGCCAATGATTTGAAAATATCTCAAAGGTAATCTTTATCCACCACTGGCCAGATGCATTTTCTTTGGATGTGGTGTGGGTTTCAATGCTGTTTCAATGAATGTGAGTTTCAAGGACATAGAAGTTTTAATGCCAAGTCTATTTTCATTGTGAGACAATATTGCTTTGTTTAGCAGACATCTCTTAGTGTTTGTGCATTGTGCTGTAAAATATAAAAATCCAAATAATCATTGTAGAAGTAAAGCAGTATGCACACGTTAGTGTTTATGCTAAATGGGGCAAAATAGCCAGGTAATGGAACATTGGAATGGCTGTGGGGGACTCTGGTGCCATATTTTGGTTGTTTGTTCTTCAGTTTGCATTTGAAAGTTGGTGTCCCACAATTCCATTGGAGTGGGTGGGGTTACGTAATTATGTATGCAAATTATATGTTAATCAGCATACAAATTTGTACCTATTTTTCATGGACCTTGTCCAGAATTTTGACATTTCCAGGTTGAGAGGTATGCACAACCCCATGATTTCAGCCAGTGAGAGCAAACTTCTGCATGAATATTTATGAATATTTATATTTATAAATATCCATGAATATTTATAAAACTGCTAAAAACCATAACATTAACATTCCCACACATCTCAAGAATTAAACATGTAACATATATGTTAAATTTAAATACAAAAACACGTTTACTTTAAGACCTTATTCAAAAGAATGCAATTTAGTTTAGTTTTACATGTTTCCATGCATATTAAAATAAATCGGGTCATCTTTCCAGTGCCTTCAACCTAAGACTACTGTATATAGAAATAAATTAATTGAGACCTGGCCAAATGTTAGCCCTTAAACGTAGTTGCCAGGTCAGTTCTTTCCTCTCTAGATGTAATGACCATGCTCCACCTCTTTCACCAATCTTCACTAAGTCCAGCACAAAGAACTTAAAGGAATGCACATGAAAATCCATACAGTGCTTAGCAAAGGCATTGGTACCATCATTTTTTTCTGATTGCTCTAAGATGTTCACAAATACAATGTTTTATTTCCTCCCCATTTTACCAGTATATAAACTTGCACATAAAACACATTGGATGCAATATACCACCCTCTCTGAATAACAGTAAAACTTTTCCAGTGGTTTAAATTTAAAACCATTAATTACTGTCTCAACATAGGGGCAATATGGGCTGCACCCACATTTCTTCATAAACCCTTCTGCCTTATACTTAACCACACTTTTAAACAATTCCTTCAAATTTCTACCCCCGTGATACACAATTTCAGGTCCAGTACCTATTAGGTCTCTCATTTCACTTTCATACTATAAAACATTTGTCAATTTTTCTGTATAATATGCCTGATACGTTTTCTGTTAGTCCCAAATGTGGTAACAAAGGAACGTGAATAGTTGTTCTGATTTACAGATTTAACACTTAGGAGCACAGTACCAGCTTCAGTACTAACTTCACTTGTTTCATAAATTTCAACTTCCACTGCCAACCTAAAACCCTTCCATTCTTTATAGATGGGTTCAAAATGACCAATTTCTCTTTTATTAATAACTTCTAAAATAATCTCATATACAAATGAGTATGGGTAACCTCGCTTTAAAAACATGTGTTTCAGTGTTTCACATTCTTCTAAAAATAACTCAAATGTTGACACCATTCTTGCCACCCTCACGTACTGCCCTTTAATGACTGCTCGTTTCTGCTTGAATGGGTAGGTGTTTAAAAAGTGTAAAAAAAAATTTGAGTACGTCTCTTTTCGAGAAAAATTCTAATGACAAATCTCTTATTTGTCACATCTTTACTCAAGTGTGTATCTAAAAAGGAGATTTTTTTGCTCATTCACATAGTGGAAACATTTCAAAAAGTGTGTGGTACTTTTCAAATAAACCAAAAATTCCTCATTCAATAATTTGGGACCCTTCCAAAGAATAAACAAGTCATCCAAAAAACATGTATACAGTTAGCAGTATTGATAAAAGGCATAATTAAACAAAAACAAGCACTCCCATTGCAGCATAACAATGTTGGCATAAACTCCACCACATGCTGCACCCATAGCAACTCTTTCTCTTTGCAAAACATATTCCTTCTCAAAACCAAGTTTTAAGACCATTTCCAACAGATATTCCAACAAATTAATTTCCATTTGCAGCAGCCCCTTATGAACTAAATACTCACAAAACCATTCCAATCCAATATTATGTGGAATGACTAAGTACAGGTCCCTTACATCAACCGTAATAAACATATACTCTTCTTTAAATTCGGTGTCATTCAACTTATTCAAAAAAATCCCAAATGTCCTTACAAATACTGGACTCCTCTGAGACCAATTTCTTACGTTTAATGTCAATAAACTTGGCTAAGGGGTGTGTGATAGTGCCCCTTGCATCAACTATAGAGCGCATTGGAGGTTACTCTACATTCTTGTGCAATTTGGGTAAACCAAAAATCATGGGGTACAGACAAATAATTATACTCAGAAATTGAGATGCTGCCTTCAATGAAAAGGCCTTCCAACGCTGCCCTCACAGCCTTATAGGCTCCATTTAGTTGGTTCAGGGAGCTAGATTCATAGGCGTTTCCAGATAAAATTTCTTTCATTTTACATATGTAGTCTGACAGATTCATAACTACCAACCCACCACCTTTGTCAGGTTTCATAAACCTAATAGTGGGGTTACTCATCAAATTCTTCATCTGCCTTCTTGATTTAAATTATCTACCCAGTGTTTCCTATTCAGATTCATATTATGGAAATCAGTTTCACACATCTTCCAAAACAATTCTAGATAGGCATGTAAAGGTGGGTTGAAGGTACTGGAAATGTGCAAAGGATCCCTAAGCATATCAACATTATGAAACAGCATTTTAAAATTCAACTTCCTAACAAAAAGCCTTAGATCAATCAACAGATTGACCAAATCTACTGGTATCGATGTAACAAACATCAAACCCTTAACAAACAAGTCACAAGAAATATTGTCCAAACATAAAGATGAGTAATTAAATGCTTTCAAATCATCCTCAGAGTTGCATACAATTTCCACAGGTGGAAGACTAAAACATCATTCTGTGAAATCTGTTCCTCACATAAAACCTGTTCTGGAACCCTTGTTTTAAGTTCCCTCTTCTTTGATTGAATCATCCCCTCTTGTGGAGTCCTTCTACCATGCATAATGTGTCAACCCAAAGTTCTGGCCCTGTTGTTTGTTCCTCAGATGCTCCGAATGTCTGGAGGGGTTTCTTCCCCCTAAAAATAATTTTCTTCACCTTCATTACCTTCACTAAAATCATGTACATTATCAGCAGGGACACTTGTGTGCAGAACATGTGCTTGGGGTACACCAGATTGTCTATTACCAAGTTTAATCCTTCACTGTTGAGAAACTGGGGCTGGAGGATACTTCTTATTTTCTGCATAGGCCTTTTGGTCCCTTAAGAGTTTTTCAGCTTTCTGTTCTTAATAATATCAACTTGTTCATCAATACTTTTACAAATTCTAGTGTACTCAGTCTTGAACTCCCTGTAAGCAGGGTCATGTACTACATAACTGTCCACTTGTGCCACTTCTTCTGTTAAAGAATCAGTCGACAAAATATTGTGTTTTACTACTAAAGCCATATATTCCATTCCATGCCTATCAAAAAATTCAGTTAATTCTTTATGAAACAGGCCCTTTTGGTAAACACCACATATGCAGGCCTTTAGGTTCAATTTGTAGTTTTAAACATTCTGAAAAATAAGCATTATCCAATTGCAGTTTCTTAATTTTCAATAACAAATAGTCCAACTCCGAGAAGCTGTTAATTAAGCTAACTGTTTGTCTTTGCTCATTTTCAAAACTAACTGCAGTTTTTAGCCAGTCCTTTAGAACAGGCATATTTCTAGTCCCATGTAAAAAGTATTGTGACTGTTGTTACAGTTATCATTTCTACTGACCTGTCTCCCACCGGCTGCCCTTAAATCCATTGGTTGTCTCTGTAGTTCAACATTTTCATGCACCAGAACACCTTGGCTCACCATATCCATTTGCCCATTGTTAAACCATTTTCCCTTTATGTTTGTGCTAAACACAAATCACTTCTTGAAGCAAAAAAAAATGCAGCAGTAGGACATTCCAATACAGCAGGTTGGAGGGGTGTGTGCTGTTCCAATTTGTCAAGTCTCCGTGACAACTGTTGAATAAGCAGTGTCAGTTCACCAAAGGAACACCCAGAAGCTTAAGAAAACAGTGTTTGTGAAGTATTCATGGCACCATCAGCTGCCATAGGTGCAAACAACAAACCACCAGTAAGCTAGAAAACCACAAACTGAAGAAAACCAGACCAGAAGGCAGGAAGGCAGGAAATGTGAATACTCCAGTGAGATACAAAAAATGTAAAATCCAATATTCTAAGTCCATTTATCCGTGAAAAACATACTTTATTTAATCAAAATACATATAAAATTAGCACTTTCATTTCTACCATAAGAAACTTCTTCAGACAATTTAAAAGAAAGCAGTTCATGTTTACATACTGTTAGAAAAATATATATTAATGTGTGTATTAGCAATATGCTTAGTGCATTTAGAGCTGGAAAAAGAGTTAACACATTTATTCTATTTCATACTGCATAAATCTGTACAAACTGCAGTTGCTTTCTGACCTTGTACTCTCAGCTAAATCTTGCTTGTGCCTTGGAAATTTACTGAGAAGCAGATGATTTCTGCTTGCGTTAGGAAAATAATGAATAGAACAATACTGCTTGTATGAAACTTAGACAAGAAGTTCCGCTGTGCTATGAGAACATACACAGCTGTAGAAATAACAGATAATTAGTACAAAGCCTGCTTGAAAATATGAACTGCAATCAGCATTTGCTTGTATCTGTATTAGAAGAGTACCTTGAAAAGTAACACTGTACAATAGACGCTTGTAAATGAAGTACTGGTCACCAAGGCCAGCTTGTTTTTCTGAAAAGTTTCTCACAAATCTAGTCATGTCAGCAGAAAATCTGAAGTATCACCTGCTGTAGTACAATGCTTAAAGTTGTGTTTGATTACGTCAGCTTAGAAGGCCATGTCTTGTAAAACAGTGTAAGAATGAACATACTTCCTGTTGGTAAGTTAGACAAATCCTGGTATTTGCATGTTTTTGTCTCCTTGCTGCAAGTAAATTAAAGTGCCTTAACTAAACCTTACGTGTATTGGTCTTTGAAGTTTTTTCCTTTGACAGATTGGTCCTTTGGACCGGAAACCTTCACTTCGCATCGGATCAGACAGGCCAGGTGGCTTGAAACCGTACGGGGAAGAAACCACATTGGTTCTTCTTATTTGAAAAGTCCTCCGACTGAATTGTCGTACAAAAGAGGCCAGCCACTTTCTGATCTGCGACTGAAGGATGGGTTTACTCGAACCAGGTGATCAATCACAAAGGCTCAGGTAAGGTGAATCTACCTTCTCTTTCTGTTTTAGATCAGGGACTAGACTTGTATTTGTTCTGTTAGAGACTTTATAAGTCAGGGACAGAAAGATTACTGTCTTGTCATAGATCAGGGAAACAGAGTAGGTAGGCAGTCATTCTGAAGAAACTATAAAAATATCCGTGGTACCACGTAAAAATAAGGTGTTACGTAACAATTAAAAGGGTAGAACAAAATGGGTAATAATTGTACAAAAAGGTCCCAAAATCCGCCATTAACCGAAGATGCAAAATACATGCAGTCACAGTGTGATGATAATATTAAATATTACTCAAAATGAGTTAAGTATAAATTTGATGGTAAACTAGAGAAATCCTTGCTTGTCAAACTTGTCAAACAGCTTAAAACCGATTCTAAAGGTTGGGTAAAAAAGCAACGTCAGTTAGGAATTCCTCAGGCACACAGGTGGATTGAGGAAGTAAACCGAAGGGAACAAAAGAATAATAATTCAAAAGCAATGTTTTTAGATAAGGAGGACAATAATTTAGTAATAGCATCAGCCCCTCCGCCTCCCTTACCAGAATATGAGGCAAGTGAACAAATTAGTCCACCTCTGCGATATTCTGCTGTCACTATGAGTAGAGACACTACAAAAGTGAAACCATTTGTTAGAGATCCCGTCGAGACCAGGTCTCAAACACAGGCAGGAAACTCAAAAGGGGACATTGAGTTATATCAAATGGGTAGAAATTCACGATTTATGAGTGAAGAAGAAATATGCCCACTTATAGAAGTGCCTAATCCTCAGGCAGGGCAAGAAGGTCAGGACCCAACTATTCTAGTGTATAGACCCTGGACTCCGGAAGACATCCGGAAAGCCACTTAGGGAATTCCCCATCCAAAAGTTAATTTTAGAAAGTTCTTAGAAGATTTGCAAGGAATGAAGCTGAGTTATAATTTAAATGGAGAAGAGGTAGAAAAAGTAGTCAGACAAATTGTGGGACCAGATTGGCACATGATTAGTGGCGACTCGAATCCTCGTGATATTACGCTCAGGCCCCTCCCACATAGCAGTGCAGAGTTAGACAACAGAGTGAAAGGTCTTACAGACTGAATCTCTGAGAAATGGAAGCCTAGGGCAGACTGGACTTGCATTAATCAATGCATCCAACAGGAAGGGGAAGCTGTTGACCGATATTATGCCAGACTATTAGAATGTTTTAATAACCATTGTGGAATGCAGGTTCCTGAAGATCAGACACACGATTCCCCATATGAGCAGCAGTTAAAGAATGCATTTTTGAAAGGCAGTATTGCACCTATAAGCAGTTTCATTACAAAACACATGGTAGATCGTCGTACAAGCAGATTACAGTCATTGCTTGAATATGCTAGACATGCCGAAAGGCATTTTAATAGCAAAAAGAAAAAGAAAGCCCAAGTATTTTCTGTAGAAGATGGAGAAGAAATATATGCAGTACAGTCCGGGAAAAAGGGCAAGAGAAATGCCCAGGGAAACAAACAATCTGATCAATGATCAGAGGACTTTGAAGGGCGAAAGAAAAGGGGTGAATGTTTTAAATGCGGTAAGAAAGGACACTTGGCAAGGGATTGCAAGAAAAACAAGAAGGTAACCACGGAGGATAAGGAGGGTGAGGACTGACTATATGATAGTCAGGAATCACTAGAAGGGGATAGCAGAGAAAGGACAAATGAGTATGTGATAGAGGGAGTAGAGAATGTGAGAGAAGAAATAGAGGAAGTGCAGGAAGTCATGGATAGTGAAGAAAATGAAATATTGGATTTGGCTTTATTGAGCTTAGAGCTCTATTTAGCAGACACAACACCAGAAGTTACACTCCTAGTAGAAGGAAGGGAAGTCAGATTCTTGTGTGACTCAGGGGCATCACGGACCCTGGTGCATCCCTCCAAACTGCCAGAGAATTCAGAGTCACCTGATTACATATTAGTGAAAGCAGCTAATGGACAGCTGTATCGGGAGCCGCTCTCCCATAATATTGTGATAACTGATCCTGTTTCAGGATTGACCCAGAAAAGCAAAATTGTTGTTTCTGCAAAATGCCCAGTAAACCTCTTGGGCAGAGATCTTATGCAGCTATTTGGTATAGCAGTAGTTCCATCTATGCAGGGTATGGAAGCACAGCGACAAATTGATACCTTTGCAGTGCAATCGGAGGGTGAAATGTTTTATTGGTACAGCCAGGACTTGGTTACGACTAGTCCAGGAGCGGTGACTGAAGAGTTGATGAATGTAGCCATCAGCAAGTTCCCCTCCCTTGACATTGATAAACAGCATTTGTTGCACTGTACTCTGTATTATTGTAAACCAAAGACAGTTACCATCCAAAGGACTCCACTTTGCAAAACAAAGAAGAGAGTATCCAAAAGAATCAAAAGGAATTCACCACGAAGAATAAAATATATCTTTTATTCAGCAAACAGGAACGAGCACTTTCACATATGACCAAGTATGCTTCCTCAGGTAACCTGAGGAAGCATACTTGGTCGTATGTGAAAGCGCTCGTTCCTGTTTGCTGAATAAAAGATATATTTTATTCTTCGTGGTGGATTCCTTTTGACTCTTTTGGATACTCTGTATTATTGTAATACACCAGGACCTGACAAGGAATATGAGCAAGAATTGTTTAGAAATCGTGCAAACAGATTGGTATTACGTAATCTGTACTGGGACACAGAAGGGAACAGTGTAGCCAGCTGTTCATTGCCCCAGGAGTTCTTTGCACTCTATAAATCTAATCGATTACCACATGTTAGCTTAACTAAGGACAAGAATGTAAAATGGGTAGACTTAGGAGAAAAAGTCACGAGTTGGGAAAAACAGACAGAGTTAGAACTGTCAGGACAGGTAATACAAATGCAGAAGTTGAATTGGATAACTCAGACCCACCCAGCTGTACACTTGCAGTCTAGCAAGGACAGCTGATTAGCACTCCTATTAAAGGAGGAAGATAATGCCTTACAGAATATACCAGAAGTTCTTTGGTCAACAGGAAAGTCAGATGTAGGACTTATTCGTACAGCGGGACCAGTTACTATTACGCCAAAGTCAGCATTTAGACCACAAAAAAGACAGTATCCCTTAAGAAAAGATGCAGAGGTAGGAATCAAACCTATTATAGCAGCTTTACCTAAGGAAGGGGTGCTGGTGGAATCTCCTGATTTGCCATGTAACACACCCTTATTTCCTGTTAAGAAAGCGAATGGAGAGTGGCGTATGGGCCAAGATTTATAAACTGTAAATGACGCAGTAATACCAAGGGCACCTACGGTGCCAGACCCACATACTCTGTTGAATGATTTAAAACTTCAACAGAAATATTTTTCTGTGGCAGATATCAGCAATGCGTTCTTTTCTATACCAATACACCCTGACAGCCAGCATTGGTTTGCATTCACATTTCAGGGGAAGAGGTATACATATACACGACTACCACAGGGGTATTGTGAAAGTCCAACAATATTCTCACAAGAAATGGCAAGCAACTTGGCAGGATTTACCCCACCAAGAGGTAGTCAGATTTTGCTTTATGTTGATGATATCCTGCTGACGGCCCCCATACAGCAAGATTGTAAAGAAGATACCATAGCACTATTACAATTTTTAGCCACTGAAGGACATAAAGTAAACAAAAATAAACTGCAGCTTTGGAAAAAACAAGTTAAATACCTAGGATATGTAATATCCAAGGAAGGTAGGACATTAGATGAGGACAGAAAAATAGCGATTTTGCAAGCACCAAAACTCACTACCAAGAAGGAAATGTCCTTCCTGGGTACGACTAATTTTTGTCGGAGTTGGATTCCAAACTATGCCTTGGAATCTGCACCACTGACTAATCTGATTTATAAAAAGCCTATGGCAGCACAGGATTTGTTACAATGGACACCAGAAGCAGAATCTGCCTTCTGCAAACTGAAACAGTTAATAGCGTCCTCACTAGTTTTGGGATTACCAAACTATCATAAACGTTTTTTCCAAACTGTAGATTGTAAGCAAGGTTATATGACATCAGTGTTAACACAGCAGCATGGGGACAAGCAATGCCCTATTGCTTATTATTCATCCCAACTGGACACAGTGGCATGGTCTTTACCTCACTATGTACAAGCTGTAGTTGCAGCTTCAATGGCATTACAGGCTTCGGCCTCAGTAGTGTTGTTCCACCCTCTCACATTGAGAGTGCCTCATGCAGTCACGATTATTTTACTGCAAGAAAAGGTAGCATATCTTTCCCCTGCTAGGCATCTTTCCTGTATGACTATATTGTTGAGCCAACCTCATATGACAATTGAATGATGTACAACTTTGAACCCTTCTACCTTGCTCCCAACCCCTGCAGATGGCACACCACACAGCTGCCTGCAGGTGATTGAGCAAAAGACACTGCCTAGAAAAGATCTTACGGATGTTCCCTTGGATGATGCCGAGGTAACATACTACGTGGATGACTCATGCAAAAGGGGTCCTGCAGGACAGAACCTAGTAGGATATGCAGTAGTTTCTGACACAGACATTATAGAAGCGAAATCTTTAAAACATAGTTTATCTGCAGAGGCAGCAGAATTGATTGCCTTGACACGGGCATGTACCTTAGCAAAGGGTAAATGTGTGAACATTTTTACTGACAGCCAATAAGCTTTTTCTACTGTACATGTTTTTGCGCAACAGTGGAAAAATCGAGGAATGATAACATCTACTGGCAAACAGATTAATCATGCACAGTTTATTTTAGATCTTTTAGAATCTATCCAGTTACCTCAGAAAGTAGCTATTTGTAAATGTGTAGCTCATACCAAGCAACAGGATAGGATTTCAAAAGGTAATGCGAGAGCTGATACAGCTGCAAAGCAGGCAGCATCAGAAGCATTTCTTTTGAATGTGGAATTACAACCCTCTGAGATTTTAGACTTAGAAATGTTAAAGACAATGCAAACATAAACTGAAAAACAAAGATGGGCAAAACGAGGAGCAATTCTTGAAAAGGGGCTGTACATCTCTAAAGAAAGGAAACCAATATTGCCATCTAATTTGTTTAGATATGCAGCTTTGTTGAGCCATGGGCAGAGCCATGTCTCAACAGGGGGGATGGTACAGCTGGTGAACCAAGTGTTCACGACATATGGCTTCTCAAATTACTCTAACAAATTCTGTTTGTTATGCCACACCTGTAATAAACATCATGCACAAGGGGCATTAAAGCCCAAACAAGGGAGTTTCCCTACACCACCGTATCCATTTCATACTATCTGTATGGATTTCATAGAGTTGAATAAATGTGAAAATAAGAAGTATTGTCTTGTCATTGTAGATATGTTTTCCAGATGGGTGGAAGCCTTTCCGACTAAAAATCCAGATGCTACAACAGTGGCCAAAATCCTTGTCAAAGAAATCATTCCTAGATTTGGCATTCCGGAAAGGATCTACAGTGACAATGGCATGCACTTCGTGAATCAGACCATACAACAGCTAAGTAAATATTTCTGAATTTCTTTAAAGAATCATTGTGCGTATCACCCACAATCAGCAGGGCTAACAGAGAGGCATAATGGGATTTTAAAGAGTAAGCTAAGAAAGTTAATAGCAGAAACCCAGAAAAACGGGGTGTACTGTCTGCCCCTGGCACTGTTGAGCATGAGAACTGTTCCAAATGCAAAAGGATTGACTCCTTTCGAAAAGCTCTTTGGAAGGGCTTATTATATACCTCAGTGGAAATCTCTCATGCCCGCAGACCAGGAAGCTGATGATACATTAGCAGAGTATATGCGTAAGTTATTAAATTCTAAACATTTGTTGCAGTTAAATTCTGTTTCAGATAAAGAATGAACCAGACCGTCAGAAGTGGCAGTGCCCCCTGGAACTTGGATCTGGCTGAAGGTGGTCAAAAAGAAGAATTGGGTAACTCCAAAGTGGGAAGGTCCATATCAAGTGCTTTTGTCAACACCCACTGCAGTCAAAATCACGGAGTGTGCCTCTTGGATCCACCTGACGCACTGTAAATTAGTTAAAAACTTTGAACTGGAAAAAAAATCTTGTTACATGCCAAGAGCAAAAATGATAGAGTCCAGAAGAAACAGGAATGCAGAACAACCTTTTCCTCAGAAGTATTAAATAATCATCCTGTTAACTGTATTTGTGACAATAATCTTTTTGTTGTGGCCTTTTCTTTTCCCAGCCACACAGACTGAACTGAATAAACGTGAAGCATTACTCATAAACTGGCATCCAAACTTTAACACTTACCAGGAAATCAAATATATGTATGCTGAAACTTTCAATGTTTCAAATTGCTGCATTTGCACAGCTTTGCTGACAGCATATGGGCAGTTATTAATGACTACAGTCCCCCTAGGGGTCAATGAGACCTGGGAGAACTTGATTTATGATACCTCGACCATTACAGCACAAGATAAAATAGCATTGCACTTGTCTGTTCCACAAAAGGGAACTGTGTGTTTTTATAAAAATGATACTGTTCAGGTGGGTTGGAGCAATTGCAATGTGACTGTTCCTTATAGGTGTTACACTAAAGGTAACAAAGTAGATCTTTATTGTAATACAAACTATGATTCATTTCTTGGATTGATGCACAAAACACTTGATGAAGTAAAACATAATTCTGTTCTTTATAAACAGCTGTCTACAATTGATAGAAAAATGTTTCATGCAGGGCGAGTGTACATTCATAGCAAGGTTACTACTAAAGTAGAGGATTGTTATTTTGTGTGTGACAGAAAGGCATACAAATGGTTACCTGAGAATTGGTCCGGCAGTTGTTTTTTGGGTTACCTGGTTCCGGCCATATGACACACTGCAATTTTGCCTCATGGGAAATTTGAAATGTCCGATAAGTCGTCAAGAAACATGTAAATCCAGTGGGACAAATCAATGCACATTGGAAAGACTATCACTCTTTAGGTAAAGGACTGACACACATGGACTTGAGTGATAGCGTTATATCGTGGGCAGGCATATTACCAGCATATGGAGCAGTGAAATCGATCTGGGAGCTGAGAAAACTGTCAAAACTTCTCGAAGTAATGAGCAATGCAACTTTTTCTGCTCTCAAATTGGTGACTGATGAACTGAATGCTATGAGAACTGTAATGCTCCAAAACCGCATGGCTCTTGACTTCACCCTAGCAGCGAGAGGTGGTATGTGCGCTTTAATCCAAGAAGAATGCTGTTCGTATATTCCTGACCATAAAAACGAGATAGACAATCATCTTGAGGTAATTCAGCAAGTGTCGGCCATGACCAAACCAGGCCCAAACCCACTGATGGACTTTTTCCAGAAATGGTTTGGGGGGTGGGGTACCATCCTAATGAACATCCTGATTGCCATTTGTGTAGGTATGCTCCTACTGGGAGTATGTTTTTGTTGTGGTATCCCCTGCATGAAAAGACTGGTTAAAGACCTAATAGAGATTTCAGTTTCTGAAACCTTATATCAAAGTACTGAGTATGAAGAACTGTTAAAAGACTAAAAATGCTTTCATAAGTTTAAACTGAATAACTCTCTTAACTGCAAATCCTGAGTGGAAGAGGTTAGGAGAAGAAAACAAACTGTTTATGCTTATTTTGAAATTAGAATAAAAGTATTAATAGGGGGGAAATGTTAGAAAAATATGTATTAATGTGTGTATTAGCAATATGCTTAGTGCATTTAGAGCTGGAAAAAGAGTTAACACATTTATTATATTTCATACTGCATAAATCTGTACAAACTGCAGTTGCTTTCTGACCTTGTACTGTCAGCTAAGTCTTGCTTGTGACTTGGAAATTTACTGAGAAGCAGATGAGTTCTGCTTGCGTTAGGAAAATAATGAATAGAACAATATTACTTGTATGAAACTTAGACAAGAAGTTCTGCTGTGCTATGACAACATACACAGCTGTAGAAATAACAGATAATTAGTACAAAGCCTGCTTGAAAATATGAACTGCAATCAGCATTTGCTTGTATCTGTATTAGAAGAGTACCTTGAAAAGTAGCAGTGTACAATAGACGCTTGTAAATGAAGTACTGGTCACCAAGGCCAGGTTGTTTTTCTGAAAAGTTGCTCACAAATCTAGTCATGTCAGCAGAAAATCTGAAGTAACACCTGCTGTAGTACAATGCTTAAAGTTGTGTTTGATTATGTCAGCTTAGAAGGCCATGTCTTGTAAAACAGTATAAGAATGAACATACTTCCTGTTAGTAGTTAGACAAATCCTTGTATTTGCATGTTTTTGTCTCCTTGCTGCAAGTAAATTAAAGTGCCTTAACTGAACCTTACGTGTATTGGTCTTTGAAGTTTTTTCCTTTGACACATACCTTCAATTAGTGATAACGTCATACAAAAGCATCCCTCCCATGATTTCAGCCAGTGAGAACAAATCTCTGCATGCATATTTATGAATATTTATAAATATTAATAAAGAGCCATGATTCATTATTAAACCTTTAAAAAACAAAAAATTAACATTCCCACACATCTCAAAAATTAAATATGTAACATATATGTTAAATATACATGCAAAAATAGGTGTTTACTTTAAGACCTTATTCAAAACAACTCAGTTAAGTTTAGTTTCCCATGTTTCCATGAATATTAAAATAAATCAGGTCATCTTTCCAGTGCCTTCAACCTAAGAATACTGTTGACAGAAATACATTCATTGAGACCTGGCCGAATGTTAGCCCTTAAACATAGTTGCCAGGTCAACTTTTTCCTCTCTAGATGTAATGACCATGCTCCATCCCTTTCACCAACCTTCAATAAGTCCAGCACAAGGAGCTTAAAAGAATGCCCATGAAAATCCATACAGTGCTTAGCAAGGGCATTGGAACTGTGATGCCCGTGCACTGATTCAGCAATCAAGGAGCCTCAATCCTCACCACTAACACAAGTGAGGGGGTGTCCATATAGGGAAAGATAATAAATACACACACACAGTAAAGTAGAATTTCCCTTAAGAGCACACAGAGATCGCAGTCAGTCTGTGGCTGGTTTCTCCCTTTCTTTCCAGGTCCCCAGTAAGACTCCCCACTGGCACAGCTATAGGGTCCAGATCTCAGTCTAGTGGGCAAGCTAAAAATCTCCAACACCCTCTCCAACCAACCAGTGCTTCATGTCCCTGCCCAAGTAGCTGACACACACACACTTTGAGATGAGAGTTTATACAACCACACAGACACTCCTGGGGAAGGCTGGCACAGAAATCACTGCTCCTACCCAGCTAATATTTATCAGCTACTCAAAGGTCCTTATGAAAAGGGTGTCTAATTATTACTGTGCAATATTATTATCCAAATGGTAAGTGCAAACAAACAGTCAAGACTTATCTGGAGTGACTTGTTACAGTATCACTATATACATGCAATGTACTCTTAGAGCTTAAATTATCTTTACACAAAACAGCCACAGTTGAAATGTTTAAAAATATTTAATAATAAATAGCAAAAACACAAGACAATACTTCTTACTACACAGTACCAGTCAAGAATTCAGAGATCACAGAGAAATACTTAAAATAATACCGTAGAAAAGTTCTGACACCACAGAAAAACACTTAGTCTAATCTTCCTAATTCCTAGCTATTTCTAAGAGAAAACACAGTTCTAAAATCCTACTTACATCTAGACACAGGCAGAGATCTGATGAGTTGGAGGTTCTCAAGACAAATGCTCTAATGCTCTCATTCTTTCTCTCCTTAAATTGATAACACAGTACCACTGATTCATTTCAGATTACATCATTTCTTTCTGGTTCCCAGGCTAACAGAACTCAGAGGTTAATGGCCCCTTTGATCTTCCAGCTGGTCAGTAACAAGAGCAATAAAAGAAATTATACATGCAAATTCTAGCCATTAACTCTGGCCCCAAAACAATAGGCAGAATTCCTTCATCCAGACATATCGGCTCCGAATTTTGACATCAAAGACAGTCATAAAATGCTTGACTTAGCTTTCTTACAGCAGAGTGCACTGCTGTTACATGTTTGCAGTTCAATATCCAATGCAGTCTTTTCACATTTAAGAGAACAAGCCTGTGGCTTACATTAATATTTACAAATGACAGAATTGTCTACAAAATTCTATCTGGCTAGGCTGGCAGCCTTCACCTATTTTCACAGGTACCATCATTTTTTTCTGATTGCTGTAAGATGTTCGTAAATATGATTTTTTAATTTCCTTTCCATTTTACCAATATAAAAACCTGCACATAAAAACATTGTGCGCAATATACCACCCTCTCTGAATAACAGCAAAACTTTTCCACTGGTTTAAATTTAAAAACATTAATCACTGTCTAAATAATATCTGCGGTAGTAGGCTCCAAAAATTGGAAAAAACAATTCAGAACGTAAATTGATGAAAACAAAGCTGGTGTGTAAAAATCCACGTAAATTCACATAAAATCCAGTAGTTTATTGTGCGCAAGGTACAAACAGAACAAAATAGCGTAAAACACTTGAAAAGCGTTTTTCGTTCGGTGCTCTGCCCGAACCTCTTCAGACATACATTAGTACTGTTGAAATGCTTAGTTTAAATAGTTGATTAATTAGATAAACCTACGCTCAATGAACAGCTGATCAACCAACCTGGGAAAAACAACCTCAATCAAGCGGACTAAATACATTAGCTAATAAGCATACCACAGTCCTCACGTCCAGTTTTAAGCCAGTACAATTACATACAAAATAATATACCTTTAAAAAGAAGATATATAATAATAAAAAGAAAGAAAAAGTACAATATAAAATCAAGTTTAAAACTTTAATCAAAAATGTGTATATCCACACTATAATATATTATATCAATTTACCTAAAAGACATTATGTTCATCCTTTAAAAGTTTCTTTAAGAAGCAACTAAATGAGGATATAAACAACACTAACCAAATTCAAGTGTCAAATACCCTGGTCAAAAAATGATGTTGTAAATATGGATTTATCTTAACAAACTATTTAGTTTAAGTATACACATAATTGAACAAGCCTCGTTGAGGCCAGGGGTTTTATGTGCCACCAACCGTAGTTGCCAACTAAGTTCCCTCTTTTCTAATTGGAGCCTTAGCAAACTTTCGTTGACAAGGTTGGAACTATCGGTCAATACTTGATCAATGACCATGAAATCAAATACATGGCCTTCATTCCAATTGCAATGTTTTGCAAGGGCATTTTCATCCTTATTTTTACTGATTGCATAACCATGTTCATACACCCTGTCCTTCAGGCGCCTATCAGTTTTACCGACGTAGAATGCGGGGCATTGTTTGCACTGTGCTAAATAAACAACACGCCTACTATTACAGTTGAAACGTTTCCAAATCACCAGATTAGACAGGGGAATTCTAAACCCAGTCAAAATATGGACCCTAATTTGTTACCGAGGAGCATGACGTGGGTGTGGAAGGTTCAAGTGATCCTGATACCATTTTCGACACCTTGGAAGGTGATGACTGGTCAAATCAAGGCCCCCAAAAAAACTACAGAGGGGGGAGGGGGAGGAACTGGAAACCGAAACAACCGACTGCTCCGAAGAGATATTACAACACACGGAATAACAACAAACAGTGGGATTAACATTATTTGAAATTGTGACTAATAAGGATGCTGACTTTAAGATCTATAATTATACAGAGTGTCATGTTGATAGAGGACTGGTTGAACTTTTTGCTAAAGGCCTTACTTTTGTACCTTCACAGGCTTGTAATATTGTTGAATTGTTAATTGACTTCAAATTGTTCATTCGGAAACTAAATCTTAACATGATATTTGGTAATTTTAATTCTCATGTTGACCCACTGCGTGTTTCCAGTAGCTTTAACCCACCCCTAAATAACCCACTGTATTTGTTTGAACAGCTTTGTGAACTAGAATTTAGAGAAATAGTCTCTAGAATGCATAGTAACTATCAGCATAATATTTCTAAGGATGATAAGAACTTATTGACAATGTTTAGGAATTTACCAGTGAGGCTCATGAAACCGGATAAGGGAGGGGGGCTCGCAATTGTATATAATGTCGACTATGTAAAAATTATGTTGACACTATTGGAAAAGGACACATATGAGTTAGTAAGCAAGAACCAGTTAAATCAAGCATACCATCATATTAAGTCACATATTAATGATTTATTTATAGATGGACTAATTAATGGTGACCAAAACCAATATCTAACAATGCTTGCCCCCAGAATCCCTAAAATTTTTGGGATTCCGAAACTCCATAAAGACCTAGGGAATCCCCCTTTCCGTACACTTGTTGATGCCCGCCAATCAATAACTTATCCTGCTGCCAAACTGGTTGACTCAATTCTTAAAAAATATGTGGAGGAAGAAACCCAAATACTGAAGGACTCATGGTCATTTCTAGAGAGTATGCAGAAAGTAGCATTTGACTGTTCACTTAACTTTCTGACAGTTGACGTGAGTGACCTCTATTCTAGTATTCCCCAGGATTTTGGCATCCAGTGGGTTGTAGAATTTATAGGGTCAAAGGGAGCTACTAGCGATCAATGTAACCTGGTGGAACAATTATTGGACATAATTTTGAAGAACAACTATATTTCCTTTGAGGACAAGTTGTTCTTACAGAAGATAGGTGTGGCTATGGGGTCCCCGGTGGGCACAAGCTTTGCAAACTTAGTCATGGCCCACTGGGAGACATCCTACGTACTGAGTAGTGTTTGGAAAGCAAATATTTTTCTGTACAAGAGATACCTGGACGACATCTTCATTCTTTTGAAAGGGGATGAGACAGAAGCTCAGGAACTAGTTAAATTTCTTAATTCTACTACAGAGTTCCTTAAGTTCACTATGAATTACCAGGAAAATAATATCTGTTTCCTAGATGTCGTCCTTAGTAAGCATCAAGGGTCCTATACATCTAAAATATACAGGAAAAGTACGTTTTCCAATACATACCTACACTTTTCTAGTTCCCACCCTCGTCACCAGAAGAAATCAGTGGTGAAGGGCCAACTCGTAAGAGTGGCCAGGATGACTACACTTGAGGAGGACTTTGTAAATGAATGTGAGAATTTGTATGAAATGTTTCAACATCGAGGATACCCTTGTTCATTTTTGGAAGGAATATTCAGTGAAGTCATTTCAAAAAGGGAACATGGGGTATATAAGGCAATATTAGGGACACAGAACACAGTTGCCCATTTTGAAGAACTCAATAAGAATGGGACTGACACTCATGTTCTGGGGGGCCACAATAACCCTGTGGTCACTACTGTCGAGTCAGTAGGAAGGAACAAAAATTTTACAGCTTCATTTGTTTTTACATATTGCCCAGAAGCCTTTGAAATTTCTAAGGTAGTCAGGAAATATTGGTTTTGTTTGTCTTTGGACAACGAACCAACACAAACCTTTAATCCTGGACCCATTATTACATTCAGGAGGGGCACTAATATGAAACAACTTCTAGAAAGGAAACCAGGGAGACCTAAGACTAGGGGGGGGTACCCAGAAATGCGGGGCATGTAGGCACTGTGCACATATCAACACTGCCGACTCATTCACAATAGGTAATGAAACCTTCGTGATTTGGAAACATTTCAACTGTAATAGTAGGCGTGTTGTTTATTTAGCACAGTGCAAACAATGCCCCGCATTCTACGTCGGTAAAACTGATAGGCGCCTGAAGGACAGGGTGTATGAACATGGTTATGCAATCAGTAAAAATAAGGATGAAAATGCCCTTGCAAAACATTGCAATTGGAATGAAGGCCATGTATTTGATTTCATGGTCATTGATCAAGTATTGACCGATAGTTCCAACCTTGTCAACGAAAGTTTGCTAAGGCTCCAATTAGAAAAGAGGGAACTTAGTTGGCAACTACGGTTGGTGGCACATAAAACCCCTGGCCTCAACGAGGCTTGTTCAATTATGTGTATACTTAAACTAAATAGTTTGTTAAGATAAATCCATATTTACAACATCATTTTTTGACCAGGGTATTTGACACTTGAATTTGGTTAGTGTTGTTTATATCCTCATTTAGTTGTTTCTTAAAGAAACTTTTAAAGGATGAACATAATCTTTTAGGTAAATTGATATAATATATTATAGTGTGGATATACACATTTTTGATTAAAGTTTTAAACTTGATTTTATATTGTACTTTTTCTTTCTTTTTATTATTATATATCTTCTTTTTAAAGGTATATTATTTTGTATGTAATTGTACTGGCTTAAAACTGGACGTGAGGACTGTGGTATGCTTATTAGCTAATGTATTTAGTCCGCTTGATTGAGGTTGTTTTTCCCAGGTTGGTTGATCAGCTGTTCATTGAGCTTAGGTTTATCTAATTAATCAACTATTTAAACTAAGCATTTTAACAGTACTAATGTATGTCTGAAGAAGTTCGGGCAGAGCACCGCGCGAAAACGCTTTTCAAGTGTTTTACGCTATTTTGTTCTGTTTGTACCTTGCGCACAATAAACTACTGGATTTTATGTGAATTTACATGGATTTTTACACACCAGCTTTGTTTTCATCAATTTACGTTCTGAATTGTTTTTTCCAATTTTTGGAGCCTACTACCTTGGATGCTTTTGTGGTGCCTACCCTCTCGTTTCTAGTTGTTTTTTGGTACGTGGTTTGTGACTTTGGTTCCTGGTAAATAATATCTGCAACAAAGGGGCAATATGGGCAGCACCCACATTTCTTCATAAACCATCTTCCCTAATACTTAACCACTCTTTCAAACAAGTCTTCCAAATTTAAATCTAGAAGAAATATTAATCACTGTTTTGTCACTTGTTATTCATAGCTTCATATTTACAGTCATTTTATAACTGAGTGAGCTACATACCACTGAGGGCCATAGTGTAAAATGTCATGGTAGAGGACAGAAAAATACATTGACACAGTCCATGGATAATGCCCTATATTGTAGATACTGCTATTTGTTTCCTACTAATTTTAATGGTATGTAATATAACCATATGAACATTAATATTTCCAAAACTGAGCGACTTACCAACTGCTGCATGAATTCAAATGAAGAAAACCGTCACTTGCATTTGTACTGTAAATTGCACAGCTTGAAAGATACTGAGTGTTATTCATAGTTAATTATGCAAACATACCTAATTTTTCAAACTTCTGTTGATATCTCAGAAAACAAGCACTAAGAAAGGAATGTATTGCTATTATATGAAAGCTGAAGGTGGAGGAACAAAAGTACTCTTGATACCCTTTATCACAGTTGTAAAGTTTTCAAGATATGGAA
Source organism: Protopterus annectens (assembly GCF_019279795.1). Taxonomy (NCBI): domain Eukaryota; kingdom Metazoa; phylum Chordata; order Ceratodontiformes; family Protopteridae; genus Protopterus; species Protopterus annectens. The sequence goes on along the minus strand of NC_056750.1, from coordinate 612,181,446 downwards.
AGTTGATTTGTAACAATTTAGAGAAAAATATAATTCCATAATTTCTGCATCATATTACACTATTAGTATAAAACCTGTAAAAGCATTAAGGATTTTCACACTGAAAAAAATTACAATTGTACTTCTGTTTACACCACCATAATAGCATTTTCTGTTTAAATTATATTTATATGTGTTTTGCTTCTGCTATTTAACTTTATTTTTCAGAAAATATGCAGGAATCTATAGATATATATAATCTTTTAGAGCTGTAATAATCCACAGTGTGAGTGAGTTAATGGAGTTTTTAGGATGAACCTTACAGCAGATAATGTACAACAGGCATAAAAGCTTGCATTTCACTTCCAATTCTGTCATAGTTGTTGGGCTGCACTAAAGACAGCTCAATGAGCTCAGCAGCAGTGGTGACAATGTTTTATTGTTTTCTAATAGTCAGTCTATGTGCAGTGATGCTTCGGGGGACATGTGGGAGCATGAATCTGAGCTGAAGACCATTTGGCCGACTGACAACAGTGCAACGGCTTTATCACTGAAAGCCACTTTCAGGGAACATGAGGTGTTGCATGTTCTCCACTGTCGTGCAACCATGGATGTGGTATTTATACACTGGGGGAGGTTCTTTTCCTCCAAAAAAAAAGATTAAAGGCTTTCAGGGTTTTATTTCGATGGGTGCATTTTGTCTTTCAGACAAAGAAAGTTTGGGGAATAATCATGAATCTGGACAGGTACAGATTTAGCAGATGATGTGTTTATCAAGACAGTATAAAATAAAACAAACCAGTTAAATCCGATCTGTGTATAATATGACTACAAAGTAAAACCATCCATATTTGTTCCATACACACTTTGAAATTAATGGAGAGCTGTACCCCAACAGTCCAACAGTGTACCTGCCATTCCAGAAAAATCAGATGAACTGTCTTTCATCAGACTAAGAAGAAGGGCCCACAAGAGGATCAACAGCAGAATTTTGGGGCAAAACACAGAGGAGGCACCAGGCAGAGGTGACAAATTGCAAGCAATACAGGAAAAAGAGAATACAACTGATTGGCTTAAGTGGGAAAAAACTACAAGCAGATAAAATATACAAGTCGTAAATGAGCTGCCTCTCAGTAGGTACCAGGCAAAAGTTAAATAATAGTTTATTTTCCCTGTAAAAGAAGATTGTAAAATTAATATAAATGATTTGTTAAAGCAATAGAGCTGATGATGTGTTATTTTGGCACTTGAGCCTGCAACCTGAGGAACTTGAATGTTTCTTTAAGAAAATAAATTTAGACTGTTCACTGGAAGGCCTGATAGTAAAACTAAAACTCGGGTACTCAAGCCACTTAATGTAAAGAGAGCATTTATTAGAGAAGACACTGATTCTGGGAAAGATCAAAGACAAAAGAAGAAGGTGATAGAGGCTATTACTGAATTAACGAATATAAATTTGCAAGAACTTAAAAAGGCAGTTCCATACAGACAAGCCTGGAAAAGTAAAAACTATGAGATCATGAAGAGTTGAATTTCACTAAAAGAATAAACGACAGCAACAGCGCTGTATTAATGCATTAGACAAAACCCTGCACTGTCAGTGTTACAACTCACACGCATCTCACACACTAACTCTTGTGACGAAAGGAGGTACTACCTGCACGGCTAGCTGGAATTTTGTAAATAATTGTGCATCATTTGTGAATATCAAACTAATTTATACAAGATGCTTGTGTTACAGATGTATTAGAACTGTATGTCATGTATATCAAACTGATTTGTACAGATGCTTGTGTTGAAAAGGCATTTATAAAGTGGTTGTGTTTGAAATGTATCCACAGTGTGCCCTACTGAAGAGAACAGAAATATAAATGCGCTATTGTAACTGTTTAAATGTATACTTTTTAACAGAGGAAACTGGGAGACAGGAGGTTAACATCTGTCCAGCAAACTTTAAAATATATCTGAAATTAAATAATTTCACAGCTAGGCCATAAATATGCTGCCTCACAGGTTTCAATGCAGAATGAGACACAAAGCCTGTACTAGGAAGCTTTCTGTATTGTCTCTGGGGTGAAAAGATTACTACTCTGGAAGCATGGAGGTATGAAATTGTTTTATGACTTCCAGCACCTGCCACAGATCTAAGCAAAATCCCTTATCTGTGTATTATTATGGGTAGGTGCTAAATCCTGCCAGCTTCCAGCTATGGGGGGGTTTCAAGGGAACTAGTAGTCAGATGACCAGAGGTGATGTCATTCTGCAAGCTATCATAGAAGTAATATTTTAGATATTATTTAGAGAAATCTCTAATTGAGACAGAGCATTCTGTATTCTGTATTAGGCCTGACAACAAGAAGGACTATTCACCACATCATCTGCCTTGCTCTATTAAGTTATTATGGAATAGTATAATTCTTTTAAATTCAGCCAGGAATATAGTGAAGCTTAGTTTAGATATTGCTTTTTTATTTCTGTGAGTCTGTCCTTCAATGTTATTTTAAATATTTCTTGTATTTTGAACTCCGATGTCACTGTGACATATATACTTAGTATTTTCTTGTTCTTTTATTATTTATTATTAAATATATGTAAACCTTTTGTCGTGTCTGATCTCTGTAGAGATATTTAAGTTCTGAGAGTATTCTTGTATTTATTTGGTGGCACTAATAGACTTGCTCTTGGTCAAACTGCCATTTGTATTAATATTAATTTTACTAAGTATATTGGGTACCCTTGTAATGGCCTTAGGGTAGCTGGCAGGAATGTCTGCTGGCAGTCATAACTACCTTATAGTCTGGGCAGAATACGAGGCATAGTTAGTAAACCTGTGTCAGCCTTTCCCAGGTGTGTATGTGTGTGTGTGTGTGTGTGTGTGTGTGTGTGTGTGTGTGTGTGTGTGTGTGTGTGTGTGTGTGTGTGTGTGTGTGTGTACTGGTTGTACAGAGAGGGTGCTGGAGGTCTTGGCTTGGACACTCAGCTGAGATCTCAACTCTATAGCTGTGCCAGTGGGGAGTCTCATTGGGGATCTGGAGAAAGAGGGAGAAACCAGCCCCAGACTGACTGTGTTCCCCATGTGCTTTTAAGGGAAATTGTGCTTAATTGTGCTTGATGCAGAAAGCTGCATCTGGAGATACTGTATACCTGTTATCCTGTCAGTGAATGCCCCCCACTGGTGCCAGTGGTTGGATATCCATATAACATATTGGTTGTAGTGGTAGGATATCCACATGACAGCATTATTTTTCACTTTGCCCCAGAAAGCTGTGAAATCTGAGAGCTCATATGATGGCAGGAAGAATGGAAAGCACTGCATTTGCCTTTATCAGATCTAGTGTACCCCTCTAATTACTCCTTAACTTACAACTGGGGGGTTTAGGGTGTTTTGTTTGTCTGCTATAATTCCTCTCATCTCCCTCCCAGCCTCACTTTGCTCTATGGATGTTTTTCCCCTTTAACACATGCATGCTAGTCCAGATTGCCCTATTGCACCTGCCACGCTGTTTCTGGTATAATCTTAGCACTAGGTTTGTCCCATGACTTCTCAAGGACTTTAAGCTTACAATGCTCATTTATAACAAGAGTGAGCGATCCCATAGGGGGACATGAGACATGGCATTGGAAGCCTTTAATAAAGTGGTTAGTGGTCAACAATCCCTAACCCTATAACTCCTCCAAGTGTGCTTTTGTCATTCTCTGCTGCTGGATGGACAGTAAGGAGTGGCTAGAGGAATCTCCTACACCAGGCCCTTAGAGCAGCCTCCCTTCTGACCCTCAGACATACCCAGCCATGTAAACTATCATTCTTGTTTTGAGCTTTGGTCTTTTCCAGGGTTCAGTGATATCTTCTCCCCACATGCTACCTACCCCCAGGATATACTCACCCACCTTTTTAGCCTGTCCTGTCAAACACTGAAGCCATTACTCAAGCCCTGGTCACCTGAGTTATAGTCAGGGCCACTAGTGCAGACTTGTTTGTCTACTATTAGATAAACTTCCCTGCACTTCTTGTCCTGTGCTTGTAGTATGTCTGCGGCATTTAATAAAACAAACTTTTGGCATCTCCATTTTACTCTGGTAGATTTCGGATATTGCTTTTCAAGGCAGGCATTGCATGTTTAATTAATTAATTAATTAATTAATTAATTAATTAATGTTAATGGTAATTTTAACATCAGTTTTTTTTCTGCTAATTAAATAATAATAATAAACCACTAGCTATGGTATATAACCCTCATTTCTTCAGTCCGTCTCACATGTTAGCTCATTAATTATTTTTCAGTCTTTGTATTTATTTTTTTTCTTTGCTTCCTAGTTGTTGTATGGCATTTTTATTTTATTAAGATTATATCATCCACAGGAATCAAGCACAATAGCCCACAGACATAAAATATAAAGGCAGCAAACAAAACAGCAAAGATAGCAGTAATTCAATAACACGCAGACTAAGCGATAAAGTCCAGGATTTATTATCAATTGTGAGTGCTTTCACCTTTCGGCTTCTTCAGACATATGTAATGAAAAAATTCAGCCATTTAAATACTATAAAAAGACATTTCATTGGCAAAACAAATCAATATTCAATTAAAAACATATTTAAAGGCATATATCTATTTCATTAAAAATAAATACTTTCTAATATACTGACCTAAAAATCTTATAAAATACATAGACATACAATGTTTTATTTAAATAAAAATATATATATAAAAAATATATTGATAAACTATTGCATTTAGAAGATTACACTATTAAATGATTCAGGTGGACACTATAAGCCTTCTCTTTCTCAAAACAGGTTTCAGTGAGGCGTTGTCCTTAAGACCAGGCTCTCTGTCTGCTTGACATCTAATAATCCACCTAAGCTCATTTTCTTCTGTGAATGTATGAATGTCACCTCCACGTAAACTGAGTTTAAAAGCTTGAATTACTGAAAAAATGAATGTATGATTAGGACCTCTGTCCATAACATGCTTAGCTAAAGCATTAGTATGGGTGCCTATGTGAATGTGGTAGACATGTTCCTGAGTCTTCTATTAGTTTTACCTATGTAGAAGGATTCACAGGAAACGCATCTAGCTAAATAAACCACATGTTCACTCTGGCAGCTAGTGTTGGTATAAAAATTTAATTCAGCTCCTGTAATGGGATGCATAAATGAAGTCCTCTCATCTATATATAAACACTATTTGCATTTGTTACATGGCTTGGTGTTCACTGAATTTCTAGTAAAATCAAGAGGTTCCCTTCCCAATGGACGATGACAAAGAATACATTTCAAATTCCTTCTGTTTCTAAAGGCATAGGTGGGTCTGAGTCCTACTATTCTACCTATGTTTTCATCTAATAAGAGTACATTCCAGTGTTTTTCAAATGTTCTCTTAACATTAACCATATCCGAGGTGTAAAATAAAGGTATTCTTAAACGTGCTGGAATCAAAGAATTCTCTGGGCCAACCTCAGTAGGTACGCCTTCTGAAAAATATGGTCTCGCTTTAGTAGTTCTAAGAGAATTCACTGTGCTAATAGCTTCATTTAATTCATTTGGTTTATAACATCTGTCAATCAACTTTTCTTTAAAGTTGGAAATCTCTGCCATAAACTCATCATGGGTCGGATTGAGTCTAGAAGCTCTCATAGCCTGACCCATGACTACGTTTTTAAAAACAAATGGAGGATGCATACTTTCTCGATGGAGTAAAGTATTTCTATAACAGGCTTTCTGGTGAATTGTGGTGTTCAACATTCCATTGTCTAGCCTTATTATATCTACATCTAGGAAAGAAATCATGTCTCTAGAATAGTTTATAGTAAACTCAAGAAAACTAGTAAGGCCATTTACAACTGATACCATATGAAGGAGCTCTACTTCCGTTCCAAACCATATAAAAAAGAGGTCGTCTACAAAGCGTTTATAAAATAAAGCTTTACACTGAAAATCATGTAAGGGAAATAGTTGATCTTCCTCCCACTTAGCCATTACTATGTTGGCGTAGCTATTGGCACATGAAGTGCCCATAGCCACACCATCATTTTGCAAATAATACTCATTATTAAAAGTAAAAACATTATTTTGTAAAACTATTTCCAAAAACATAGTTAACTGATCTATGATTGTCGGGCTTAAATTAGAATGGTCAGTTAAAAAGTGATGCACCATTAACACCCCTATATCATTGGGCATCATAGTAAATAAGCTTTTAACATCCATAGTCACCAGGATATACGGTTTATCATCAGGTATTTCTTTAATAAATGTATACAATTCTAAAAGGAATTGCTTGCTATCCCTTAATATAGTGGAGTTAGCATTAACTATAGGTCTAAGAAAATATTCCAAGTAAAGTGAAAAGGGCTCAGTAATCCAACCTCTCCCAGATACTATGGGACACAATGGCTGCTTTTCCAATGACTTATGAATCTTGGGAAGACCATGTATAACTGGTATAAGAGGTTTATTAACTCTTAAAAACTTCATTAAAGTACAATCTATGTCACGACTTTTATAAAGATCATCCAATATATCATAAATGTTAAATATCTTATTAGAGACTTCATTTAGTTCAATCCTAGAATAATAGTCACCTTCATTCAACATTAAAATCATACTCTCTAAATAATCCTCGGAGTCCATAACAACAATGGGTCCTCCATTATCCGCTGGACGAATAACTATAGAGAAGTCCTTAGACAGGTCAGAGAAAGCCTTCCTTTGATTAAAAGTTAGGTTCTGTTTCCTAGCTTTCCTACTTTTATCTTTATTGAGTTCATTCAACTCATGTAAATCTTGTTCTACTAACTTATTAAAAGTATCCACTAAGGGATGTAAAGTAGGAACATACAAACTGGGGGTACGATAGGTACTGGTAGTACCTGACCTATCAACATCCCAAAATTCTAATTTTAATTGTATATTACGTGCAAAAAGTCTAGTGTCCAATACTGCATCAGTAACATTACTCACACTGCTGGAAGTAAAGGATAAACCCTTGTTTAAAACCTGGACTTCATACCTAGTAAGAATCTTGTGGGATAAATTCATAACTAAGGATTTTTCTTCAGGGTGGGTCTGGTATGTTCTCCCCTGAACCTTTCAGCTTCACCCTCCCTCTGTTGTACGAACTTCGCCCCTGCATGTGTTGGGGAGTACCTATAGGGAAAGGGTCAGGTGTAACAGTCCTGTCAGTAATCAAATGTGAATCGGAAGGTATAATGGGATTCTTCCGTCTAACCACTGGTTCAACATTAGAGCCAGAAAGTACACAATTATCAACATTCTTGTCAGTAACATTGTTAGAAGCACTATTGTTAATTAAATCATTAGAGACAACATGGGGTTCTATATTAATACCTTCAACAATTACATCATCCAAGTTAGTAGTTGATTTTATTACATTACTAATTGTCATGGTTTCAACTATTCTATTATTTAAATTAGTAATGGATGGACGTGAAGTAGAAGGAACACAACCATCATTATTATTACTAGTCCCATTGTTATTCCTGGGCCAGGTAAAAACATGGCCCAGTTTAAAATCTCTAGTGTCTCTGTTAATTTTACACTTTTTCTGCTCCAACAGTCTTCTTTCATAAATGTTAATGTTTTCCAACAGTTTATCCATTGCTCGTTCAACTCTAGGGCCCGAGTACTTAGATAAAATGCTTTCTTGTGGTTTAGTTAAATTGTTCCTCAGTCTCTCCTCTTCAGGGCTGAAGAACTCATTTAACAGTCTCATATATTTGAAGCTAAGCTCTAAATTTAATTGCTGCCATTGATACAACAAACTGGGATATAAGTTACCTGTTGTCGGCATTTTGAGAATGCGCAACCCCCTCGGCACTATCTTCCTGTTTAAACAAACTTCAAAGTGCTGGCGTTGCAATTGCATTCGCTTTAGTTTTAAAATGTCCAACTCCGGTCTATTCAATTTGTCATCCAGTCCAACAAAATCATTAGTGTTGTCTTCATTAACTCCATTTTCATCCGAAGGTTCATAAGAAAAAAGTAAATTGTCATTACCAGCTAAACATGTACGAAAATGTTCAGCAGGACCAAACGGTGTTTCACGGTCTCGTAGAGTGTACGGTAACTCAATGGAATCACTTCCTGTATCAGTCATGCTCCCTCAGTGCAGTAAACGTAAAAGCGAAATAAGACAAAATAGTAAATATGTTCCACACCAGAAGGTAAAGACACCTGTGGATACAAGTAACTGAATAATCCACAATAATAGTCTAATCATCCACAGGAATCAAGCACAATAGCCCACAGACATAAAATATAAAGGCAGCAAACAAAACAGCAAAGATAGCAGTAATTCAATAACACGCGGACTAAGCGATAAAGTCCAGGATTTATTATCAGTTATGAGCACTTTCACCTTTCGGCTTCTTCAGACATATGTAATGAAAAAATTCAGCCATTTAAATACTATAAAAAGACATTTCATTGGCAAAACAAATCAATACGTCATTCAATTAAATACATATTTAAAGGCATATATCTATTTCATTAAAAATAAATACGTTCTAATATACTGACCTAAAAATCTTATAAAATACATAGACATACAATGTTTTATTTAAATAAAAATATATATATAAAAATATATTTATAAACTATTGCATGTAGAAGAATACACTATTAAATGATTCAGGTGGACACTATAAGCCTTCTCTTTCTCAAAACAGGTTTGAGTGAGGCTTTGTCGTTAAGACCAGGCTCTCTGTCTGCTTGACATCTAATAATCCACCTAAGCTCATTTTCTTCTGTGAATGTATGAATGTTGCCTCCACGTAAACTGAGTTTAAAAGCTTGAATTACTGAAAAAATGAATGTCCAACTGCAGTCTATTCAATTCGTCATCCAGTCCAACAAAATCATTAGCGTTGTCTTCATTAACTCCATTTTCATCCGAAGGTTCATAAGAAAAAAGTAAATTGTCATTACCAGCTAAACATGTACGAAAACATTCAGCAGGACCAAACGGTGTTTCATGGTCTCGTAGAGTGTACGGTAACTCAATGTAATCACTTCCTGTGTCAGTCATGCTCCCTCGGTGCGGTAAACATAAAAGCGAAATAAGACAAAATAGTAAATAAGTTCCACACCAGAAGGTAAAGACACCTGTGGATACAAGTAACTGAATAATCCACAATAATAGTCTAATCATCCACAGGAATCAAGCACAATAGCCCACAGACATAAAATATATAGGCAGCAAACAAAACAGCAAAGATAGCAGTAATTCAATAACATGCGGACTAAGCGATAAAGTCCAGGATTTATTATCAGTTGTGAGAACATATTTAAAGGCATATATCTATTTCATTAAAAATAAATACTTTCTAATATACTGACCTAAAAATCTTATTAGATGAAAACATAGGTAGGATAGAAGGACTCAGACCCACCTATGCCTTTAGAAACAGAAGGAATTTGAAACATATTCTTTGTCATCGTCCATTGGGAAGGGAACCTCTTGATTTTACTAGAAATTCAGTGAACACCAAGCCATGTAACAAATGCAAACAGTGTTTATATATAGATGAGAGGACTTCATTTACACATCCCATTACAGGAGCTGAATTTAATTTTTATACCAACACTAGCTGCCAGTGTGAACATGTGGTTTATTTAGCTAGATGCGTTTCCTGTGAATCCTTCTACATAGGTAAAACTAATAGAAGACTCAGGGAACGCATAAGGGAACATGTCTACCACATTCGCATAGGCACCCATACTAATGCTTTAGCTAAGCATGTTATGGACAGAGGTCCTAATCATACATTCATTTTTTCAGTAATTCAAGCTTTTAAACTCAGTTTACGTGGAGGTGACATTCATACATTCACAGAAGAAAATGAGCTTAGGTGGATTATTAGATGTCAAGCAGACAGAAAGCCTGGTCTTAACGACAAAGCCTCACTCAAACCTGTTTTGAGAAAGAGAAGGCTTATAGTGTCCACCTGAATCATTTAATAGTGTATTCTTCTACATGCAATAGTTTATAAATATATTTTTTATATATTTTTTTTTATTTAAATAAAACATTGTATGTCTATGTATTTTATAAGATTTTTAGGTCAGTATATTAGAAAGTATTTATTTTTAATGAAATAGATATATGCCTTTAAATATGTTTTTAATTGAATGACGTATTGATTTGTTTTGCCAATGAAATGTCTTTTTATAGTATTTAAATGGCTGAATTTTTTCATTACATATGTCTGAAGAAGCCGAAAGGTGAAAGCGCTCACGACTGATAATAAATCCTGGACTTTATTGCTTAGTCCGCGTGTTATTGAATTACTGCTATCTTTGCTGTTTTGTTTGCTGCCTTTATATTTTATGTCTGTGGGCTATTGTGCTTGATTCCTGTGGATGATTAGACTATTATTGTGGATTATTCAGTTACTTGTATCCACAGGTGTCTTTACCTTCTGGTGTGGAACTTATTTACTATTATGATTATATGTTTAACTATACTGCAAATCACTATAACCACATTAGAAAAGCTGAACATGAAGACAGAGAGAGAAAATAACACAAAATAATTCAGAAGTATGGCATGAAGAAATAAATCATGGAGACATGACAGATGAGTAAAAGCTGGAAATAAGGGAATCAGGGATTGGCATAATGATTAAGATGTTTACCCTACATACACAAAGTACAGGGTTTGATTCTCAACTTTGGGATGCATGACCAGACTTAGAAAGACCTCCCTGTCGTCATTAGCATAATAATCACCTATGAACCTAAAGTTTTTTGGTGGGGTTGGGTGTTAGTATAATGGTTTAGGTGTTTATCTCATAAACATAATGTACAGGGTTTGATTCTCACCTTTGGAAGGGAAACTGGCTAGGCTTAAAATGGCTCACAGAGGCAGCTAGCCCAGTAATTACCTATGAACTTATTTACCATTAAGTTACAGAAAACAATGCTGCTATGTAATGTTTTTTTCTTGAAAACAGTGCAACAGAAATTGCTTTTTACTACATTTTTTCTTTACTTGTCTGTGGCAGCCAGTCTTATAATAGTGCAGACGTGTAAATCAGTGCAACACTCATCAGAAAAATAACATGAATCACCTTACTTTTAGTGACAGTGGTTCTGAAGATATGTACTGTTGTATCTCTATAAACACCAGCATCATTAAACGAGCATGTATGAGGGCTTGCAAGCTGCGCTAACATTTGACGCTCTTTGCCCAGTCAAATGTCAGAATGAAGGAGGAATGAATGATAACAGCCCACACCTCAAAAAATATACAAATATGACTCTGAAAGAATAGCAGTTTGTAAGAAGGTGCAGTGAACAATGCCTCTTGTGTAGGTGTTGACAGTGATGGCTGTTGAAAAGATCTTTTCCGTGATACATACATATTTGGTTTTGGAAAGTTGCTAATCAATACTAATAACTTTAGTACACTCATATCCATCATTATTCTTTCCCTACATTGTCATCCCCCCTCCACTTAGTTCAGGTTATCAGTACAGGCATGTTCTTACAAACAATCAAGTGCTGGTAGAAAAAAAGAAAAACAAAGACCTGCTCATTCTGCATTGGCAGGCAGAAGAATAGACACCTGGACAATGCAAAATGAGCAGGTCTTTGTTTTGCTGTTAACCACCCATTATAGCTTGCTGTGTTCATCCACCCTTTCTCTGAGTAGCTACATTCCCTCACATCTAAAATGAAGTTTAAGCCTTCTGTTTTGGGATCACGCCATCAAACTGATTACATATTTTCTTCATCTTACTATTTTTATACACTCCCCACATCAGTTTGTGAATTCATAGTCTCTCCTTTCTCCTGCCTTTTAGTGTAAATATATTCCAGCTTAATTTATCTTTTGTCATATTTCCACCATTCAGGTCTTTCCCATTTCTGTTGGCTTTCTTTGTATTCATTCTAACACCTGTATTCCTTTCTCCTTGTATGGTCTCCATAGCCAGACATGATATTCTGACTGTAACCTTACCGGCAGTCTGAATTTGGGAGCATTTACTTATTTATCCCTTGTGTTAGTGATGCAGCCTAATATATATATATATATATATATATATATATATATATATATATATATACATAATGCATTGAGGGAAATTGCTACTTTGTATAACATCATAAGTTTGGAAGTTTTAAAAGTGATATATTGTTTCTAATTGCTTTTAATTGTTTGTAGACTGAAGAAGAGCATCAAGCCTGAAAGCGCTTCTTGTTTGTTATTAAAGTTTGTATGTGATCTGCTATAGTAGTTGGGGTCACGTTTTTTTTTTTTTTTCTTTTTGTTTACTGTTGGTTTTACATTGACTATTGGCTCCTGTTTCTAGTGTTTTTTATTCTTCCTTTCTTTGTTTCTTAGCCCTGTAGCACCTCTAGAAAAGGCCAATGTACTCCTTTGCTCCCTGAACATAGCTGCCAAGTCCAGATCCTTCCAAATAACTTCTCTGAACTGTCATTTGCTAGGTCACTGGTCTCTTCACATATTGCTTTATATTCCCTTCTGCATGCTGTTACCCTGTTCACAGTCTAATATAGCAAAGCTAGTGTTGACCCAAGAACTGTCTGTACATCTGTGAAGCCAGAGATCATGCAAGGCTAAGTCAAAAATGTAATTATATTTTTCTTTGTCTTCTGTCTTACACATCTACAAACACGGTGTTGTTCTCATGGCTAGAGGAATGTGTCACTTTTGTCTTTTTAGATATAAAATAACAGGGACCATCTTTTGAACTATGCAGGATCTCCACATTTGCTGTCTCCTTTTGTGAATGTAACAAAAATATGAAAGTCCTGGAACTGTCTTTTGAGATGTAATAATAGACTTAATAACATGCTTATCACTAACGTGCCAGGATGGAGTTAAACAAGGGGAAGCAGACATGGATAAGTTCTGGCAAATGCTACTGTTGCAGGAATTAATGTAATTAAGCTTTTGTCTCTGAGAAGATTGCTCTGGCAATTAATAAAACTTTTTTTTTTCTCCAGGCCAGCAACAGGAAGATCAGATCATGTTCTAAACACTGTGGATTGGGCAAAATCATTGCATATAACTGTATGAACTATACTGTGCTTAAACAGATGATATATATTCTCTTGACTTGACTCTGTCGAGTTATTAATTTGGAAAAGATATCTGTTTGAAGATTATTTATTTATTTATCTAACTTATAATAGTTATGGAGAGTATGTCTGTAGTCAAAGTTGGCAAGGAACGTAGGTATCTGGAGCTTAGTTTTTTTTTCAGTGTATGTGCAGTTTATTTTCATTGCTGTGTATTGTATTTCTCTATGTGTGCCAACCTACACATAGCTTAATCTGTATTTGCACTGTTTTCTTTATTATTTAAGTAAAGTTATTTTATTAACCTTTAAGCCATAATGGCTGTCATTTATTTACTTATTCTATTTATGCAGTGTTATTTGCCTGAGAAGAGAGTTACAAGCTGGGTGGCGCATGTCTCCCATTAGAGTGCTTATGCTTATCAGTGAGATTAGTTGGTGTGTTTATATTTGACTTGATTAACAGCAGCCAGATCACTGGAGGCCTCATACCCTAAGACAGAGTGGTGGTGGTACTACCATACCAAGAATAAAACTGTGGGGAATTAGAAAATTCTGCCAGCCTTCTCTGGGAGCTGTGTGTATGTGTGTGTGTGTGTGTGTGTGTGTGTGTGTGTGTGTGTGTGTGTGTGTGTGTGTGTGTGTGTGTGTGTGTGTGTGTGTTTTAAAATATTAATTTGTCTGAAAGACAGTTATAATGGATAAAGGAGCACTGAAAGATACTGGCTTACAGAGAGAGTGGTGAGACAGAGGCCAGGGAGTTTTTGGCCAAGGACTCATTTCTGTAATTGGCCAGTGTTCAGTCCAGTCAGTATATGTGGTTGAAAGCCCATTTCCAAGGCAGTAGTGCATATTCCCTTTATGCTCTTGTCTCTGTTTTTGTATTTTGTGAATTAGTTACTGAAATAGATTTTATTGCACAGTCTTCCTATTATTTCACCCTTGGTTGGCAATGGTGGGATTCAAATCCCATCAGTACCAGCAATCTTGATGTCATGGTTAGTGGCATACTGCCATAAAGAAGTAACATTGGGGCAATAGTATTATCCTCCTGTTCATTGATGGCAGTAGTGCACATCCCTCAGTCAAAACATCCACCAGAATTCTTTTCTGTCCTTTCCCTTCACAACTAACCTCCATTACTGATTTAATATCAAACCATCAATGCTCCCCTACTTTTCTTAAATTAAGCATTTTCCCTAGTCCTTCCACCTGATATACTTTTCTTAAGCTGCCTGCATTTCTTATAATTCAAATCACTCCTGATTGTCAGTCTGTCTTCTGTGCCCTCTCCCTTCTAATTTTCCTTCTTCTACATTGTTTATTTGAATGGAATCATATGTCTATTGATTGTTCAATGTGTCCTTCTAGCTCCCCAAGTGCATCTAACTGTGTTTTCTCTTTTTTGTTTCCTCCCTTGCACCTGACCACATTTTGCTTTTTCCTTCTCACCCCCCATACCTCCTGTCTTCACTACAGATAAACATAATCTGTCATGCATAGCCAATGTCTTTTTTCTCTCAGTTTTCTCCACCCCCTCACAAACACATTTCTATCACTACCCTGTTTCTTAAAAACTCCCTTATCTCAGGTTGTTTGCATCTTACCTCCTCTAACTGTGCTGATATTCAATCCTTTATTATGTCACCAGCTTACTGTGATGTCCGTGCCCTGGCCCAGCAATCAAGGAGCCTCAGTCTTCACCACTAACACCAGTGAGGTGCGTCTCATATAGGAGGAAATTATAACAAATACACACAGTAAAGTGCAATTTCCCTTAAGAGCACACAAAGATCACAGTCTGTCCAGGGCTGGTCGCTCCCTTACTCTCCAGGTCCCCAATAAGACTCCCCACTGGCACAGCTATAGGGTCCAGATCTCAGCCTAGTGGGCAAGCTAAAATCTCCAGGACCCTCTCTGTCCAACCAGTGCTTCGAGGCCCTGCCCAAGTAGCTGACACACACACACACACACACACACACACACACACACACACACACACACACACACACACTCTCACACACACACACACACACACACACACACACACACACACACACACACACACACACACACACACACACACGCACACACACTTTGAGAAGAATTTATAAAACCACACAGACAATCCTGGGGAAGGCTGGCACAAGTTCTTCAGCTGTGCCCCTTTTTCCCAGACTATATGGTAGTACCAGCTGCCACCACCCACTAATATTTATCAGCTACTCAAAGGCTCTTAAAAGGGTATCCAATTATTACTGTGCAGTATTATTATCGAATTGGCAGTATAGCCCAGGGCTAAAGCTATTGGAGTGGTTTTGTACAATTTTACCAAAGGCATGCAAGTACTCTAAGGAGTTTAAATTATCTCTACAAAAATAGCCACAGATGAAAGGGTTTAAAAATATTTAATAACAAATAGTCAAAACACAAGACAATACTTTTACTCCACAGTGCTAGTCAAGAGTTCGGAGGTCACAGAAAAATACTTAAAATAATTCAGTAGTACAGTTCTGACATCACAGAAAACAGTCTAATCTTTCTAGTTTCTAGTTATTTCTAAGAGAAAACACAAGTCTAAGATAAACTTACATATAGAGCAAGACAGTGCTGGTGAGGTCTATGGTCAAAACAAAAATGCTTAATGCTCTCTGATTCTCTCTGTTTTTAAAATCACATTACTGATTCACATTACATCATTCCTCACACTTCCCTGGGTTCCCAGACTAACAGAAACTAAATTTACATTCTTTGCCTCTGGGCAGAAACCAGTGCAATAAAGGACATTTATGCATACAAATGCTGGCCATTAACTCTGGCCTTAAAACAATAGGCAGGATGCCTCACTCTAGACTTACTGTCTCCGAGTTTTAACATCAAAGGGTCACAACATGCTTTACTTGGTCAGTAGAGTGCACTGTTGTTAAATTTTTTCCAGTTCCACATGTAACACTATTATTACCATTTAAGACAACAAGCCTGTGGTTTACATTAATATTTACAGATGACAGAATTATCTCCAAAATTCTATCTGTCTAGGCTGCAACCTTCACCTATCTTCACCCAATCTTCACATATGCCCCCCCCCCCCCACTGGAGAACTCAAGCTAGTTTTTCAAGTGACCCTTGAAAAATGCTGCTTGAGGGATTTAGGTCTAACTGAGTGTACCTTACCCCATTCCCTGTCTTGAGAGCCCATCTGCATTGGCATTGCTAATCCCACTGTGGTGTTGTATGGACGTATCATATGCTTGCAACCCCAGGCTCCATCTTAGTAACTTGGCATTTTGCTGGCTGGCTCTGTTTAACCATGTTAGGGGGTTGTGATCTGTCATAACAGTGAATTTCCTTCCATACAGACATCTATGAAGTTTCTGCAGTGTCCACAGTATGGCTAGACATTCCTTTTCTACAGCTGCATAGCATTCCTCCCTGGGTTGGAGCCTATGACTGAGTTAAACCACTGGGTGCTCTTCCCCCTCTGAAGAAATCTGGCTAAGTACAGCCCCCAACCCATGGTTTGAAGCATCCACCTGCACAACAAATTCTTTGCTGTAATCTGGACTGGCTAACACAGGGGCCCTCCCAAAGCTTCTTTAAGCTTCAGTCAGCTAATAAGTTACTAGCTGCAACCCTAAAATCCAATAACAAATCAGGTGATTCTCTATTTTCTAACACCATTGGAATCTTTTGGAATAAGCTTCCAAGTAATCTTATATCCATTTCATCTACTCCACTGTTCAAAAAGCAACTAAAAACCTTCCTTAATTCACAATGGCTATGTCCATGCACCAATCCTGGCTGAAACTCTTTTAGTCACAACTAACCTTTCTAGTTTACTAAGTTTCTGCTTTAAACTCTGTTGTCAAAAGTGTCTATTTTTGTCTTGTACCTATTATTGTATAGACCAAGTTATAACTCCTTTCCTTATTGCTGTTCCTTTTTTGTCATGTAATGTAAATAAGCCTAACTTTAAGGGTTTTTTTGTTACTATATATAACCAATTTGTTATTAGTATCCCCTTATGTTTATATTTACTCATATATACTAGTTGTATACAGTTGTTGTGGAGCTTTTCTCCCCGGGCCTCTACTAAAAATTGACATATATCCAGCTAGACTAGCCCTGACAACAAATGTAAAATAAAAAAATAAAAAAAGTAAATTCTGGAATGCCTGCTCACATGCTGGGGTCCATACTATCTTATCTGGCCTGTTCTTCCTTGTCAGGTCTGTGAAGGGAGCAGCTATGGTAATATAACCAGGGACAAACTTTCTGTAGTACCCTGCTGTCCCTAAAAATGTCCTCACCTGCTTTTTAGTAACAGGTGCAGGCCATGCCTGAATGGCTTCCACTTTGACAGGTTCTGGCCTTATCTTACCACTCCCCACTCTATTTCCTAGCTAAGAGACCTCTGCCATGCCCACCTGACATTTGCTTGGCTTAATGGTCAACCCTGCCCTCTATAGTCTGCCCAGCACCTCCCTGACATGTTGAATGTGCTCTTGCTAGGAATGGCTATAGATGGCAATATCATCTATGTAAGCAAGGGCAAACCCTCCTTCTTCTGCTAAGATATGATCTACCAGCCTCTGGAAAGTTGGTGCAACATTCTTCATCCCAAAGTGCATCTTTGTGAACTCATACAAGCCAAAAGGAGTCACAGAGGCTGACTTCTCTCTAGCACTAGGAGTCAAGTGCACCTGCCAGTAACCCTTGATAAGATCAATGGTGGTAAGATACTTGGCCCCACCCAGCTGCTCTAGGGCCTCATCTGCCCTAGGCATGGGATAAGCATCTGACTCTGTGTGACTATTTAATTTCCTGTAGTCCACACAGAACCTGGTGCTGCCATCCTTCTTTGCACCAGCACCACTGCGGAGGCCCAGGGACTGTTGGACTCTTGAATTACCCCTAGTTCCAACATCTCCTGTACCTCCTCCCTCAGAGTCTGTTTGACTCTCTCAGGCACTCTATAAGGGGCCTGCCTAATAGGCCTTTGAGGTCCTGTATCCACCTGGTGCTGCCCCAGGTGGGTGCACCCTGGTTTCCCAGTGAACATGTCCCCAGATTCCTGCAACACTGTTCGGATTTCTCAAACCTGGGTAGGAGATAGCTGCTGGGACATTGCTACCCCTTCCATTGAGGTGCCAGCCATAGCCTCACTGCGGAGATCAGTCACCAGATCTCCCTCAGACTCCTCCTGCAATCCACTGCAAATTCTCAGCACAAGGGCCTCCCTATCATGGTAAGGTTTCATCATCTTAACATGGTACAATTTGTGCCCCTGCTTTCTGCCTAGCAGTTCCACCATGTAGTTAGCATCACTTACCTTTCTTACCACCTTGTAGGGTCCTTCCCAAGCTGCTTGCAGCTTGTTGTGTCTGACAAGAATGAGAACCATTACCTGCTGCCCCACAGCATACTCTCTAGCTCGAGCATTCCTGTAGTACCACACCCTTTTCTGTTGTTGGACTTCTGCCAGGTTCTCCTGGGCCAAGCCCATGAGTTCCCTGCTTCTTGTCCTGAGGTTTAGGATGTATGACACAACAGACTCCTTGTGAGACTCGCACTCACCTTCCCACCCATCTCAAATTATATCTAGAATTCCCCTCACCCTATGCCCATACAGCAACTCAAATGGTGAAAAACATGTGGATTCTTGGGGAATATCTCTGTAAGTAAATAACAGATGGGGCAAATATTTGTCCCACTCCCTCTTAAACTGATCTGAAAATGCCTATAACATGGACTTGATTGTAGAGTTTAACCTCTCAACAAGACCATTAGTCTAGGAGTGGTAGGGGGTGATCTTCATGTGCTTCACCCCACAGGACTTCCATAGAAAAGCCAGCAGGTCTGACATGAAATTGGCACCTCTGTCAGTCAGTATTTCTTTTGGGAAACCTACCCTGCTGAAAATCTCTAACAACACATTTGCCACCTTGAGCAACAAAAAGAAAGAACGCTGTAAAACCAACCACAAACAACTATCAGCAACCAGTCCGGGAAGCAGTCACCACCTTAAGGCAGAAGTGTAGATGAAACAGCTCACAATAAGGTACCAAATCCTCAAATAATGAATTTATTAACGCAACAAATATGAATACACGTTTTCGTCAATAAAAATGACTTCATCAGACAAAGTTCATAGAAAAAGTCACGTATATATACTCCCATCATGGAAGCTGATTAGATAATTAATACAATTAATTGCTCTCGTTTAAAGCCACAACGTTCCTACCATAAAAAGATAGAAAATAAAAAATATTTAAAATATATAAAATATGTATATATATGTTTCAGGGTATACAAACAATTTGTATATGTGCATTATACTGTGAAACTACATAACATGATAAAAATGCACATTTCCTTTTTGAATTATACCACAAATAAAAAATTATGTTTTTAAAAAACGTCAAAATATCCTAATACAATGAATGTATAGCACTAATACACATAACTTGATCAAAAAAATATATATAAATATATATATGTTATACCATATTACATATGAGTATACAACCAAAGATTCCCTATATTCTCCCTGCCTTCAGTTTCAAATAAGGTACTATTGATATAAAATCATTAAGGCCTGGGAATCTATTGGAATCTAAAAAAATCTGCCAATATGTTTCCCGATGAGCCAGCCTAGCTTCCCAATGTCCACCCCTAACGTCTCTAGGGACTGAATCCAAGACAAAAAACAAAAAAAACGCTCCTACACAAGTAGTAGTGTGTCTATAAAGTGCATTTTTAATGTTACATTTCTGTATGTCATAATAGTGTTCATACACACGTTTTTTAAGCTGTCTTTCTGTCTTGCCGACATAAAATGCCTGGCAAGACTGACACACTGCCACGTGAATGACTCCGAAGGAATAACAATTATAAAATCTAACGGAGAGAATTCTCCTTTTTCTACCTTCCAAATACACATGATCATCATGAACAATATATTTACATTGGGGACACCGTCCACACTTGTAGGTCCCCTTCCTTGGTCCACCCTGATGGAAATGGTGAATTTCCTGTTCCAGGACCCTTTTGATGTTAAAACCCCTTCTATAAACAGTTTTAAATGTTTTGTCCTTGAAATTACTCATATCGGTCAAATCTTGAAAAGTCCTAAATTCCTTATTTATAATGTTGGTAACTTGTCCCACGTTGGCACTATATTCAGTGATAAAAATAAGTTGACTGCTGTTGAAAGCCGGCACAACATCCCCTTTGTTGATCAAACCATCTGAACGCCCTTTACCCAAAATGGGGCTAAATCTAGTGGCTCTGGCTTGCATTACTTCACCCTTGACTGAATTAATTAAAGAAATGGGATAACCCCTTTCAAGGAACATCATAGTAAGTTTGTCACACTCAATGTAAAACTGTAAATCCTGAGAGGTCATGCGTGAGACCCTAACAATTTGTCCCTTTAAAATTCCCCTCTTTTGAAATCTGGGATGGGAACTGTGAAAATGTAGGTAACTATTTGAAAACGTGGGTTTCCGATAAATACTTGAGTTAAACCCTTGTGACTCCTTTGTGAGTGTAATATCCAAATAGTGGACAAAATTATCAGATACCTGATGGGTGAACTTTAAAAAAGTAGTTGTAGAATTAATATAGGATGTAAATTCATCAATATCCTGAGCAGATCCTACCCAAAAAATACAAATATCGTCCAAGAATCTTGTATAGTGAATCCAATTTTTTGCAAATCCACTATTAAGGACAATTTTTTTCTCCCATACTGACATAATAATGTCAGCATAGGTTGGGGCACAATTAGCCCCCATAGACACCCCAGTAATCTGTTGGAAATACTCCCCACCATAAAATATAAAGTTATTTTTCAGAACTAACTCCAACAACTCAAGAACCATACAGACATCATTTTGTGTTACCCCTGGACAATCCCAAAGGGCCTCTTCCATCCATTTAAGACCTGTTTCTGTAGGTATAACAGAAAACAGATCAACCACATCAATGGTCAAAAACATAAGATTAGGCCTGTACAAATCGTTGGTAACACTACATAGGAATTCCCAGGAATCCTTCAATAGATATGATTGCCTCCCCCATATTTGTTTCAATCTCCAATCTAAAAATTTTGAGATAGTATGGGTTTTAGATCCCTGTGCTGCCACTATAGGTCGAAGAGGTGGATCCTGAATGCTTTTGTGAACTTTAGGCACTCCAAAAATGGTAGGTACCTTGGGAAAGGGGGTCTCCAAATAAGAATAAATATCAAATTCAATAACTTCCTGATCCAACAAATCTTTAATTGCCAAATCAATTTTTTTGTATGAGAGATGAATCTCGTTGATAGACGTTAGAGAATATTTATTAATGTCATATAAAATTTCAGACATCTTACTTTCATACAAAATCTGACTCATGAAGACAGTCCCCCCACCCTTGTCTGGTTCCATCACCCTTAAAGAACAATTGTGACCTAAATCATACAGGAAGGTAAATTCCTCAGGACTTAAATTGGGGGCAAATTTAGCCTGAGGCAATTCCCTACAAATTTGTTGTTCTATCCTGTTTTCTAGATTCTTGAGTTGAGGATGCAGGGGAGGATTAAAGGTACTAGACTTCTTTAAAAATAAACTAGGAGCCACTGGACCATTACCAAACAGATGTTCAAGATTTAACTTACGTATAAACAATTTGAGATCTAAAATAGTGTTGACTGGGTGGCTACTTCTACTAGGAGCGAATTTAAATCCCTTGGTAAATAAATCAAAACAAGTATCTGTAACTGGGACATCACTGTAATTGTAGATGTGATAACCATTTTTAATAAATAACTGGTATTCCCCTATATTGGTTACAGTAATGTCTCCTGTTTTTACCATTCCTGGTTCCTGTTCCTTCTCCACCCACGGGACTGAACCTCCCTCCCCTGCGCATGTATCAGATATACCGGATATGGAGGTCCCCCTGTTGATTGCGTATACGCTCCGACCTCCTGGGTGAAAAATCCCCATTAGACTGTTCTTGTGGGTCAGTTTGAGCATCACCATCCTGCTCTACATGTATAGGGGACATAGGATGGTCTCTAGTAACAGACCCTACCTGCACCTGTGGATCAATGGAATAATTTCCCCTAGTAAAAGGTGGATTAGGATATTGTCTCCCCTCCTGGTATTCCCTAAGATCCCTATTAAGTTTGTTGTACTTCCGTTTAAGCACTATATCACACTGCTTATCAATGTGCTTACGGATGTCATAATACTGTAGTTTATGAATTTCAGTATTAAACATAAGATCTTTAGTAATGTTCTAATTGTATTTAAAAATTTCATCGGACAACACTTTGATTTCAATATCATTCTTCTTGATAATAGCCCTGACAATGTCTAGCCCACATCGGTCAAAGGCCTTTATCAGGTCAGAATGAAATTCACTACCACATACAACATTATTTGGGTACTTGTGTACCCGTAAACCCTTAGGCACTATACACTTGTTAATACACTCAGTTAAATATATATTGTCCAACTCGAGGGTTTTGTACCTATAAAGGGCATTCTCCAGAAATCATAAGTTGTCCGCAAAAGAATAAGTGTCCACTGAATTCCTCACGTTGTACCCAGAAAATGAAAAAGATGATTTTAAATTGACCCATTCCTGAAACGAGGACGCAGGAAGAGCCTCGGAACCCATTACAGGCTGATTAGAAGGTATAGAAGTCCCCGGAGTACCATCACGAAAAACCGCTGGAGTGTTCAAAAAATCAGTCACTTCCGTGGTCTTGGGAACTTCCGACGCTGGCAAACGGACCATACTATTCGAATTTGAGGAAGCAACAGTAGGAACTGCCATCCGCATCGTGACGGCTTTAAGCTCCTCCTTTTGGTCTGAAATAATAGTTTGTAGCCAAGTCCAAGAGGAGTAAGTAAATTGACCAACTGAGTCAATTGACCCATGAGCTGGGACAAATCCCCCGTGTCAGACCGTACATCGGTCCCACTTCCCTCGCTTGTAGTGGAACTGCCCGAACCAGCTTCCATATCACCAAGAACAACAAAAAGAAAGAACGCTGTAAAACCAACCACAAACAACTATCAGCAACCAGTCCGGGAAACAGTCACCACCTTAGGGCAGAAGTGTAGATAAAACAGCTCACAATAAGGTACCAAATCCTCAAATAATGAATTTATTAACACAACAAATATGAATACACGTTTTCGTCAATAAAAATGACTTCATCAGACAAAGTTCATAGAAAAAGTCACGTATATATACTCCCATCATGGAAGCTGATTAGATAATTAATACAATTAATTGCTCTCATTTAAAGCCACAACATTCCTACCATAAAAAGATAGAAAATAAAAAATATTTAAAATATATAAAATATGTATATATATGTTTCAGGGTATACAAACAATTTGTATATGTGCATTATACTGTGAAACTACATAACATGATAAAAACGCACATTTCCTTTTTGAATTATACCACAAATAAAAAATTTTTCTTTTAAAAAACGTCAAAATATCCTAATACAACGAATGTATAGCACTAATACACATAACTTGATCAAAAAAATATATATATATAAATATATATATGTATACCATATTACATATAAGTATACAACCAAAGATTCCCTATATTCTCCCTGCCTTCTTCCTTGCCACCTTCTCTGCCTCAATGGAGGACAAAGCCACTGCCTCAGGGTATTGTGTAGCATAATCCACTACAACTAGGATATACTTTTTCCCTGTGGAACTTGGGGTACTCAAAGGACCCACAATATCCATAGCTACCCACTGAAATGGCTCCTGAATCACAGGCAAAGGCATCAAAGGAGTTCTCACCTTGTTTCCTGCCTTGCCTACCTTTTGGCACTGCTCACAGGTCCTGCAGTACCCTGTTACATATCTGGAAATTCCAGGCCAATAGAAGTTCTGCATAATATGCCTCTTTGTACATTTTATGCCCATATCACCTGCAAAGGGGATATCATGGGCTATGGCTAAATGTGCCAGATGGTAAGCTCTGGGGACTACCAACTGCTGTACTTTCTCACCTTCTAGCCCTTCCTCAGGGGTCCACTCTCTGTACAGTAACCCTTTGTCCAAGTATACAGATTCTCCCTTTCCTTGAGACTCAGGTGCCCCCTAGCAACCTGCCTCAGGCCTTGCAATGTAGGGTCTGAGAGCTGAGCCTGCCTCATCTCTGTCCTTGTAGCCCTTCCCAACTCCCCTTCCACAGGAAGTCTGGCATCCTCTGACAGTGGTGCCTCACTGTCAGCCTGGGTACTACTAGTCACCTCTACCTTTGCAGTCACTCTGTCCAAGGGACCATCAGTACCCCCAAACAGCTGTGGGTCACCTTCAGTCTCACTGCTACAGGGTAGCTCCTTCCTTGAAGTAACCACCTCACCAGTCCTGACTTCAAGTATGCAGTCTGTCTGGGTCTCCCCCAGGCTACCAAACCCACATGCTTGTCTCCTAGCCAGACTGCGTGTAACTGCACAAACACATGGTACTACCTCATCCAAATCCTTCCCTATCAGGATATCTGCAGGATGGTAGTTTGGTACCCTTGTTGTCTCAAGACAACCTATTATTGGCATGTTGTCTTTCCCACTTACTGGCTTTCTCTCACCTGTTGTTCTCCACCTTGCCTCTGTGGACACCTGTATGCCACATGGCCCCACTGGTTGCATTCAAAACATTTAACCCTAGCTCCTGGGCATGTACCTGGACTAGTGGCTTCCGCTGCTGCTGGCAGATTCTGTTGGGGCAGTCTGTGCTGCCCACCATGGGTTCCTTTGGACCCATGAGCAGTACTCGGGGTCCCTTTCCTGTGCAGGGCTGCCATGTTTGCCAGGCATAGGTCTCCCTTCTTCCCCAACTCATCTGAAGTGGCACATTGTCTATCAGCTAACCAGATCCTCATGTCCTCAGACAAATTGCTAAGGGCTTGTTCCCTCACCAAAAGGTCTGCCAGCCCTTCAAAAGTGGTGACCTGGCATCCATTCACCCACCTATGGAAATAAGTGCTCAGTTCAGCAACATATTCACACACACTTTCATCTGCCTTGCGTCTGTGCTCACAAAACCTTTTCCTATATGTTTCAGGTGTTAGCTTAAACAATTATAACAAGTGATTTTTAACAGCAGTATAATCAAAACATGCAACATCAGACATTTACAGTTACAGCTTTACTATGGAGTAAGGGGGACAAGAAACGTACCCAGAGCCTTTGGTCAACTCCATACTGTTTGCATACCCCCTCAAACATATGAATGAAACTATCAAAATTATACCCCTCTTTATACTGCGGAAGAAATTTACTGACCTTTTGTGCTTCTGGGGTCCAGTTACTCCCTTCCCCATTACCTCCATGACTCTGGCAAAGAGTCAGCATTTCCCTCTCATGCTTCCTCTGCAGCTCCTTTTCCTTGGCTTCCAGGCATAGCAGTTTCTCACTCTCCTCAGCCTGTAGACTCCTCAGTCTCTCAGCTGCTTCTGTCTCCAAATGCCTGGCCTCCAACTCAAGTCTCTTTAGCTCCAGATGGATTTTTAAGTCCTCTGCAGAAAGGTTGAGCTGTCCATTCTCCAAGGGTATTATATCTCCACTGCCAGTCTGATTGTCCTCCTTGTTGCTGTTTTCTGATGCAACTGTAATGAAGGCTGCAATTAGGTCTGCCCTTAGTCAGGTTTTCATGCACGAGTCTCCAAGCCTGGCACATCTCAGCCAGCTGGCTTCCTGTCAACTTTCCGTACTCCTCTGCTGACATGCTGCCTGCTCTCCCTGACTAACTAAGCTAACAAAAGACATAAAACAATTGTGATCTGAACTCTGAGTATTCACCGCATGGCTGATTTAGAGTACAAGACACCTTCAGAGATCACTGTACACAAGCTAAAGGAATACACACTACCCACACCATTACAAGCCAATTAGTGTTTGCCAACCAGTTAATATGTGGTGTGGATATCCCACCACTGCCAAATAATTAATATGTGACGCCCGTGCACTGGCCCAGCAATCAAGGAGCTTCAATCCTCACCACTAACACCAGTGAGGGGAGTCCATATAGGGAAAGGATAATAAATACACACACAGTAAAGGGGAATTTCCATTAAGAGCACACAGAGATCACAGTCAGTCTGGGGCTGGTTTCTCCCTTTCTCTCCAGGTCCCCAGTAAGACTCCCCACTGGCACAGCTATAGGGTCCAGATCTCAGCCTAGTGGGCAAGCTAAAACCTCCAGCACCCTCTCTGTCCAACCAGTGCTTCTTGTCCCTGCCCAAGCAGCTGACACACAAACACACACACACACACTTTGAGATAAGAGTTTATACAACCACACAGACACTCCTGGTGAAGGCTGGCATAGGTTTTCTAGCTGTGCCCCTTTTACCCAGACTATACGGTACAAATCACTGCCACTACCCAGCTAATATTTATCAGCTACTCAAAGGCCCTTATGAAAAGGGTGTCCAATTATTACTGTGCAATATCATTATCCAAATGGTAAGTGCGAACAGTCATGACTTATCTGGAGTGACTAGTTGCAATACCACTATATACATGCAATGTACTCTTAGAGCTTAAATTATCTCTACACAAAACAGCCACAGTTGAAAGGTTTAAAATATTTAATAATAAATAATAAAAACACAAGACAATACTTCTTACTACACAGTGCCAGTCAAGAGTTCAGAGATCACAGAGAAATACTTAAAATAATACCGTAGAAAAGTTCTGACATCACAGAAAAACATTTAGTCTAATCTTCCTAATTCCTAACTATTTCTAAGAGAAAATACAGTTCTAAAATCCTACTTACATCTAGACACAGGCAGAGATCTGGTGAGTTGGATGTTCTCAAGACAAATGCTCTAATGCTCTCATTCTTTGTCTCCTTCAATTGATGACACAATACCACTGATTCATTTCAGATCATTTCTTTCTGGTTCCCAGACTAACAGAACTCAGAGGTTAATGGCCCCTTTGATCTTCCAGCTGGTCAGGAACAAGAGCAATAAAAGAAATTATACATGCAAATTCTAGCCATTAACTTTGGCCCCAAAACAATAGGCAGACTTCTTTCATCCAGACATATCGGCTCCGAATTTTGACATCAAAGGCAGTCATAAAATGCTTGACTTAGCTTTCTTACAGCAGAGTGCACTGTTGTTACATGTTTGCAGTTCAATATCCAATGCAGTCTTTTCACATTTAAGAGAACAAGCCTGTGGATTACATTAATATTTACAAATGACAGAATTGCCTACAAAATTCTATCTGGCTAGGCTGGCAGCCTTCACCTATCTTCGCAGGTACCATCATTTTTTCTGATTGCTCTAAGATGTTCATAAATATGATTTTTTAATTTCCTCTCCATTTTACCAATATAAAAACCTGCACATAAAACACATTGGGCACAATATGCCACCCTCTCTGAATAACAGCAAAACTTTCCACTGGTTTAAATTTAAAAACATTAATCACTGTCTAAGCAATATCTGCAACATAGGGGCAATATGGGCAGCACCCACATTTCTTCATAAACCATCTTCCCTAATACTTAACCACTCTTTCAAACAAGTCTTCCGAATTTAAATCTACAGGAAATATTAACAACTGTTTGTCACTTCTTATTCATAGCTACATACCACTGAGGGCCATAGTGTAAAATGTCATGGTAGAGGACAGAAAAATACACTGACTTAGTCCATGGATAATGCACTATATTGTAGATACTGCTATTTGTTTCCTACTAATTTTAATGGTATGTAATATAACCATATGAACATTAATATTTCCAAAACTGAGTGACTTGCCAACTGCTGCATGAATTCAAATGAAGAAAACTGTCACTTATATTTGTACTGTAAGTTATACATCTTGAAAGATACTGAGTGTTATTCATATTGTTAATTATGCAAATATACATAATTTTTCAAACTTCCGTTGATATCTCAGAAAACAAGCACTAAGAAAGGAATTTATTGCTATTATATGAAAGCTGAAGGTGGATGAACAAAATTACTCTTGATACCCTGTATCACAGTTGTAAAGTTTTCAAGATATGGAAAGTTGATTTGTAACAATTTAGAGAAAAATATAATTCCGTAATTTCTGCATCATATTACACTATTAGTATAAAACCTGTAAAAGCATTAAGGATTTTCACACCACCATAATAGCATTTTCTGTTTAAATTATATTTATATGTGTTTTGCTTCTGCTATTTAACTTTATTTTTCAGAAAATATGCAGGAATCTATATATATATATATATATATATATATATATATATATATATATATATATATATATATATATCTTTTAGAGCTGTGTGGGTGAGTTAATGGAGTTTTTAGGATGAACCTTACAGCAGATAATGTACAACAGGCATAAAAGCTTGCATTTCACTTCCAATTCTGTCATAGTTGTTGGGCTGCACTAAAGACAGCTCAATGAGCTCAGCAGCAGTGGTGACAATGTTTTATTGTTTTCTAATGGTCAGTCTATGTGCAGTGATGCTTCGGGGGACATGTGGGAGCATGAATCTGAGCTGAAGACCAGTTGGCCAACTGACAACAGTGCAACGGCTTTATCACTGAAAGCCACTTTCAGGGAACATGAGGTGTTGCATGTTCTCCACTGTCGTGCAACCATGGAGGTGGTATTTATAAGCTGGGGGAGGTTCCTTTCCTGCAAAAAAAAAAAAAAGATTAAAGGCTTTCAGTGTTTTATTTTGATGGGTGCATTTTGTCTTTCAGACAAAGAAAGTTTGGGGAATAATTATGAATCTGGACAGGCACAGATTTAGCAGATGATGTGTTTATCAAGACAGTATAAAATAAAACAAACCAGTTTTATCTGACCTGTGTCTAATATGACTACAAAGTAAAACCATCCATATTTGTTCCATACACACTTTGAAATTAATGGAGGAGCTGTACCCCAACAGCCCAACAGTACCTGCCATTCCAGAAAAATCAGATGAACTGTCTTTCATCAGACTAAGAAGAAGGGCCCACAAGAGGATCAACAGCAGAATTCTGGGGCAAAACACAGAGGGGGCACCAGGCAGAGGTGACAAATTGCAAGAGATACAGGAAAAAGAGAATATAATTGATTGGCTTAAGTGGGAAAAAATACAGGAAGCAGATAAAATATAAAAGTCATAAATGAGCTGCCTCTCAGTACGTGCCAGGCAAAAGTTAAATAATAGTTTCTTTTCTCTGTAAAAGAAGATTATAAAATTAATATAAATGATTTGTTAAAGCAATAGAGCTGATGATATGTTATTTTGGCACTTGAGCCTGCAACCTGAGGAACTTGAATGTTTCCTTAAGAAAATAAATTTAGACTGTTCACTGGAAGGCCTAATAGTAAAACTAAAACTCAGGTACTCAAGCCACTTAATGCAAAGAGAGCATTTATTAGAGAAGATAAGCCGCAGTGGTGCAGTGGTAGCATTATCGCCTCACAGCAAGAGGTTCTCCCGTTCAATTCTCGGCTGGAGTGCCTTCTGTGTGGAGTCTGCATGTCCTCCCCATGGTCGAGTGTATTTCAAAAGACATGCGTGAATGGGCGTGCCTTCGTTGAAGGTTGGCCATCGGGCTGGCATCTCGGCACCATAAAAATCGACTGCCAGTCATTAGCGGACCGGAGTTCTACTGTGGCGACCCCTAACCAGGAAAAGCCAAAAGAAAACCAACAACACTGATTCTGGGAAAGATCAAAGACAAAAGAAGAAGGTGATAGTAGAGGCTATTACTGAATTAACGAATATAAATTTGCAAGAACTTAAAAAGGCAGTTCCATACAGACAAGGAATAGTAAAATCTATGAGATCATGAAGAGTTGAATTTGACTAAATGAATAAACGACAACAACATCACTATATTAAAGCGTTAGACAGAACTCTGCGCTGTCAGTGTTACAACTCACACGCATCTCACACACTAACTCTTGTGATGAAAGGAGGTACTGCCAGCACAGCTAGCTGGGATTTTGTAAATAATTATGTATCATTTGTGAATATCAAACTAACTTATACAAGTTGCTTGTGTTACAAATGTATTAGAACTGTATGCCATGTATATCAAACTGATTTGTACAGACGCTTGTGTTGAAAAGGTATTTGTAAGTGCTTGTGTTTGAAATGTATCCACAGTGTGCCCTACTGGAGAGAACAGAAATATACATGCACTGTTTAAATGTATACTTTTTAACAGAGGAAACTGGGAGACAGGAGGTTAACCTCAGTCCAGCAAACTTTAAAATATATCTGAAATTAAACCATTTTACAGCTAGGCCGTAAAGATGCTATCTCACAGGTTTCAATGCAGACCAAGACACAAAATCTGTACTAGGTAGCTTTCTGTATTGTCTTTGGGGTGAAAAGATTACTACTCTGGAAGCATGGAGGTATGAAATTGTTTTATGACTTCCAGCACCTGCCACAGATCTAAGCAAAAGCCCTTGTCTGTGTATTTTTATGGGGTGGTGCTACATCCTGTCAGCTTCCAGCAATGGGGGGTTTGCATGGGAACTAGTAGTCAGATGACTAGAGGTGATGTCATTCTGCAAGCTATCACAGAAGTAATATTTTAGATATTATTTAGAGAAATCTCTTATTGAGACAGAGCATTCTGTATTCTGTATTGGGCCTGACAACAAGAAGGACTATTCACCACATCATCTGCCTTGCTCTATTAAGTTATTATGGAATAGTATAATTCTCCTAAATTCAGTTAGGAATATAGTGAAGCTTAGTTTAGATATTGCTTTTTTTATTTCTGTGAGCCTGTCCTTCAATGTTATTTTAAATATTTCTTGTATTTTGAACTCTGATGTCACTGTGACTATATACTTAATATTTTCTTGTTCTTTTATTATTTATTATTAAATATATTTAAACCTTTCATTGTGTCTGATCTTTGTAGAGATATTTAAGTTTTGAGAGTATTTGTGTACTTATTTGGTGACACTAATAGATTTGCTCTTGGTCAAACTACCATTTGTATTAATATCAATTTTACTAAGTATATTGGGTACCCTTGTAATGGCCTTAAGGTAGCTGGCAGGAGTGTCTGGTGGCAGTCATAACTAACTTATAGTCTGGGCAGAACGGGGCATAGCTAGTAAACCTGTGCCAGCCTTTCCCAGGTGAGTGTGTGTGTGTGTGTGTGTGTGTGTGTGTGTGTGCGCGCGTGTGTGTGTGTGTGTGTGTGTGTGTGTGTGTGTGTGTGTGTGTGTGTGTGTGTGTGTGTGTGTGTGTGTGTGTGTGTGTGTGTGTGTGTGTGTGTGTGTGTGTGTGTGTGTGTGTGTGTGTGTGTGTGTGTGTGTGTGTGTGTGTGTGTACGTGTGTATGTGTGTGTGTGAGCTATTTGGACAGGGACACAAAGCACTGGTTGTACAAAGAGGGTGCTGTAGGTCTTGCCTTGGACACTAAGCTGAGATCTCAACTCTATAGCTGTTCCAGTGGGGAGTCTCACTGGGGATCTGGAGAAAGAGGGAGAAACCAGCCCCAGACTGACTGTGTTTCCCATGTGCTTTTAAGGGAAATTGTGCTTAATTGTGCTTGATGCAGAAAGCTGCATCTGGAGATATTGTATACCTGTTATCCTGTCAATGAATGTCCCCCACTGGTGCCAGTGGTTGGATATCCATATAACATATTGGTTGTAGTGGTGGGATATCCACATGACAACATTATTTTTCACTTTGCCCCAGAAAGCTGTGAAATCTGAGAGCTCATATGATGGCAGGAAGAATGGAAAGCACTGCATTTGCCTTTATCAGATCTAGTGTACCCCTCTAATTACTCCTTAACTTACAACTGGGGGGTTTAGGGTGTTTTTTTGTCTGCCAATATTCCTCTCAGCTCCCTCCCAGCCTCACTTTGCTCTCTGGATGTTTTTCCCTTTTACCACATGCATGCTAATCCAGATTGCCCTATTGCACCTGCAATGCTGTTTCTGTTATACTGTTAGCACTAGGTTTGTCCCATGACTTTCTCAAGGACTTTAAGCTTACAATGCTCATTTATAACAAGAGTGAGCAATCCCATAGGGGGACATGAGACATGGCATTGGAAGCCTTTAACAAAACGTGTTAGTGGTCAACAATCCCTAACCCTATAACTCCTCCAAGTGTGCTTTTGTCATTCTCTGCTGCTGGATGGACAGTCAGGAGTGGCTAGAGGAAGCTCCCACACCAGGCCTTTAGAGCAGCCTCCCTTCTGACCCTCAGACATACCCAGCCAAGCAAGCTATCCCTCTTGTTTTGAGCTTTGGTCTTTTCCAGGGTACAGTGATATATCCTCCCAACATGCTACCTACCCGCAGGATATATTCACCCACCTTTTCTACCTGTCCTATCAAACAGTGGAGCCATTACTCAAACTCTGGTCACCTGAGTTATAGCCAGGGCCACTAGTGCAGGCTTGTTTGTCTACTATCAGATAAACTTCTCTGCACTTTTGTCCTGTGATTGTAGAATGTCTGTGGCATTTAATAAAACAAACTTTTGGCATCTCCATTTGATTCTGGTAGATTTCTGATATCAGTTTTCAAGGCAGGCATTGAATGTTTAATTAATTAATTAATTAATTAATTAATTAATTAATTAATTAATGTTAATGGTCATTTTAACATCAATTTTTTTCTGCTAATTAAATGACTGTATTTAATAAACCACTAGCTATGGTATCTAACCCTCATTTCTTCAGTCTGTCTCACATATTAGCTCATTAATTATTTTTCAGTCTTTGTATTTATTTTTTTCTTTGCCTCCTAATTGTTGTATGGCATTTTTATTTTATTATGATTATATGTTTAACTATACTGCAATTCACTATAACCACATTAGAAAAGCTAAACATGAAGACAGAGAGAGAAAATAACACAAAATAATTCAGAAGTATGGCATGAAGAAATAAATCATGGAGACATGACAGATGAGTAAAAGCTGGAAATAAGGGAATCAAAGACTGGTGTGGAATCAGGGATTGGCATAATGATTAAGATGTTTACCCTACATACACAAAAGTACAGGGTTTGATTCACCCCTTTGGGATGCATGGCCAGACTTAGAAAGACCTCCCTGTGATCATTAGCATAATAATCACCTATGAACTTAAAGATTTTTTGGTGGGGTTGTGTGTTAGTATAATGGTTTAGGTGTTTATCTCATAAACATAAGGTACAGGGTTTGATTCTCACCTTTGGAAGGGAAACTGGCAAGGAGTAAAATGGCTCACAGAGGCATCTAGCCTAGTAATTACCTATGAACTTATTTACTATTAAATTACAGAAAACAATGCTGCTATGTAATGTTTTTTTCTTGAAAACAGTGCAACAGAAATTGCTTTTTACTACATTTTTTCTTTACTTGTCTGTGGCAGCCAGTCTTATAATAGTGCAGACGTGTAAATCAGTGCAACACTCATCAGAAAAATAACATGAATCACCTTACTTTTAGTGACAGTGGTTCTGAAGATATGTACTGTTGTATCTCTATAAACACCAGCATCATTAAACGAGCATGTATGAGGGCTTGCAAGCTGCACTAACATTTGACGCTCTTTGCCCAGTCAAATGTCAGAATGAAGGAGGAATGAATGATAACAACCCACACCTCAAAAAATATACAAATATGACTCCGAAAGAATAGCAGTTTGTAAGAAGGTGCAGTGAACAATGCCTCTTGTGTAGGTGTTGACAGTGATGGCTGTTGAAAAGATCTTTTCCGTGATATATACATATTTGGTTTTGGAAAGTTGCTAATCAAAACTAATAACTTTAGTACACTCATATCCATCATTATTCTTTCCCTACATTGTCATCCCCCCTCCACTTAGTTCAGGTTATCAGTACAGGCATGTTCTTACAAACAATCAAGTGCTGGTAGAAAAAAAGAAAAACAAAGACCTGCTCATTCTGCATTGGCAGGCAGAAGAATAGACACCTGGACAATGCAAAATGAGCAGGTCTTTGTTTTGCTGTTAACCACCCATTATAGCTTGCTGTGTTCATCCACCCTTTCTCTGAGTAGCTACATTCCCTCACATCTAAAATGAAGTTTAAGCCTTCTGTTTTGGGATCACGCCATCAAACTGATTACATATTTTCTTCATCTTACTATTTTTATACACTCCCCACATCAGTTTGTGAATTCATAGTCTCTCCTTTCTCCTGCCTTTTAGTGTAAATATATTCCAGCTTAATTTATCTTTTGTCATATTTCCACCATTCAGGTCTTTCCCATTTCTGTTGGCTTTCTTTGTATTCATTCTAACACCTGTATTCCTTTCTCCTTGTATGGTCTCCATAGCCAGACATGATATTCTGACTGTAACCTTACCGGCAGTCTGAATTTGGGAGCATTTACTTATTTATCCCTTGTGTTAGCGATGCAGCCTAATATATATATATATATATATATATATATATATATATATATATTTTATATAGATATATATATATATATATATATATATATATATATATATATATATATATATATAGAGAGAGAGAGAGAGAAAGAGAGGGTTTTTTTTTTCACTGTAGCACATTATCTTCCCAAATATGGGAGTTGTGCTCCCAAAGCCTTGATGCTTATATTTAATATCTCTGAGATCACTGTACCACACAGTAGGGGAGATACCCCAAGATACCACAACCTCACACTTAGAATATTCCCCTTATTTGTATATACAGACTTGCTAGTCATAGAATTGCAATTATGTGTCCCTGGAATATCAACAAGCATCCAACATTTTATCAACAGGCAATGCTTTGCACTTTCTCTAAATTTAAGATGCTAATTCTTCCTTTATGCTGCTAGGTTTTTCAAATCTTTGACTACATTTTCTTGCCTGCCCCTACCACCACTCCTATTTTGGGGTGATCTACAGGAAGGATAATCCCATTTCTAAGCATAAGTGCAATGTCCAACAGGAAAACCATGAAGAGCTCAGCTGCAAGACTGATCCTTGTCATACTTCTCAAGTGTACAGTTTTTGCAGAATGTCCAGATTTTTGTCTCATTTTTTTGTCCATTTTTCATAAAATTGTGGTTTTCTAGCAAATCAATAGGAAATCACTAAAGATTTAAGTTAGAAAATAATGACAGACATTTTAGTTTCAGGCTTCATACCCTTCAGAAAATTCACGCTGGAGGTGACATGCTTGATGGTTAAGACAGTGCAGGAATGAAAGCAGACAGGTAAGTAAAAACAAAAAAAAAATCAGTGGAAAATTCATGCTAATGCAAATCCTGTTATTCTATCTACTTTCTAAGTTTGTGTGAGCACTATTTAAAAACTGTCTCTATTTTTGGGCCTTTGCCCCCCCCCCCCCCCCCATTATTGATGGTTTTGTCCAGATTTCTTGCTAAGTTGAGAGGTATGATGTCACTTCAGAGTGACAAGGTAAAGGCCCAGAAGTTCCTACCACTTCCTTTTCTATGAGCACATCTGTCATTTTACTTCTTCACTTCTTCCTGTCTTACCTTCTCATTTAGCACTAGCCCCTAACTCTCCTTTATGAATACAAATGCAAAGAATTTGCTTAAAATCTGCCTTTTCTTTTATATTCTTGCAGAAAACATCTGTTGCATTGTATGAGCATGCACCCTTGGTTTGTTTTCCATAATGTTGTTAAAGGACAGCTGTTGAGAGTTTCTTGCTTGAGCACTGAAGAGAAATAGTTTGAAGCTGCAGTGGAGAGACTGACGAATGATTTCTATGAAAGTGGTTATGCACCTTGATTTGTAGATCTTATGGCATCTGACTCGATAGAGAAGAAGCAAACAAGAATAAAACCATTTTTTTTTCAAAATCTGATCAGCTGATGAAGAAAGAATGTAAGAAGAAAAGAGAAAAGATCTTCTGTTGCATTAATTTTTTACCAATGATATGGATAATGTTTGTCGAATTGTCAGACAGAATTGAGAAATATTAATTTCAGATGATCGGATTAAGGATACAGTTGGTGCAAGACCTAAATTTGGTTTCACGAACTGTCTGCCATTGAAAAGGAGATTATGCTATGGATCAAGGGTTGCATCTTGCTTGTCGAGAAATAAAATGGGCACTTTTTCTTGTAGATCATGCAGTGCCTTTAAATATATTTCAAATGATAGATAATTTGTTGGTGCATCCGGTATCCGGTAAGTCCTTTTCTTTTAGAGGATATGCAATTGTAGGACATCCAATATTGTGTATTTAGCTAAATGCCAACAGTGTTCTGATTTTTATGTTGGTAAAAGTAAAAGACAATTAAGAGAACATATAGTTCAACATATAAGTGGCATACGCTGTGAGAAACGAATGCTTTAGCTAAACATCTCATGCAGTTTAAAGAACATATGTTTTCTTTTATGGTCCTACAAGTTGCATTACTTAATAAGAGAGGGGATGATATTAAAAATGTGGCAGAGATAGCTGAAGTGAATTGAATTATCTTCTTTACAAGCAGAAAAGCTACCCGGACTGAATCAATGTTTTCTCATAAAACCGCTCTTGAGTGGCGGAGGTTAATGCATTGAGAGAAATGATTTTCTACGTTGTATAACATCATAAGTTTGGAAGTTTTTAAAGTGATATATTGTTTCTAATTATTTTTAATTGTTTGTAGACCGTGGAAGAGCATCAAGCCTGAAAGCGCTTCATGTTTGTTATTAAAGTTTTTATGCGATCTGCTATAGTATTTGTGGGTCACGTTTTTTTTTTTTTTTTTTTTACTGTTGGTTTTGCATGGACTATTGGCTCCTGTTTCCTGTGTTTTTTTTATTCTTCCTTTCTTTGTTTCTTAGCCCTGTGGCACCTCTAAAAAAGGCCACTGTACTCCTTTGCTCCCTGAACATAGCTGCCAAGTCCAGATCCTTCCAAATAACTTCTCTGAACTGTCATTTGCTAGGTCAATGGTCTTTTCACATATTGCTTTATATTCCCTTCTGAATGCTGTTACCCTGCTCACAGTCTAATATAGCAAAGCTAGTGTTAACCAAAGAACTGTCTGTACATCTGTGAAGCCAGAGATCATGCAAGGCTAAGTCAAAAATGTAATTATATTTTTCTTTTTCTTCTCTCTTACACATCCGCAAACATGGTGTTGTTCTCATGGATAGAGGAATGTGTCACTTTTGTCTTTTTAGATATAAAATAACAGGGACCATCTTTTGAACTATGCTGGATCTCCACATTTGCTGTATCCTTTTTTGAATGTAACAAAAATATGAAAGTCCAGGAACTGTCTTTTGAGATGTAATAATAGACTTAATAACATGCTTATCACTAACCTGCCAGGATGGAGTCAAAGAAGGGGAAGCAGACATGGATAAGTTCTGGCAAATGCTACTGTTGCAGGAATTAATGTAATTAAGCTTTTGTCCTTGAGAAGATTGCTTTGGCAATTAATACAACTTTTTTTTTCTCCAGCCCAGCAACAGAATGATCAGATCATGTTCTAAACACTGTGGACTGGGCAAAATCATTGCATATAACTGTGTGTACTATACTGTGCTTAAACAGATGATAAATATTCTCTTGACTTGACTCTGTCGAGTTATTAATCTGGAAAAGATATCTGCTTGAAGATTATTTATTTATCTAACTTATAATAGTTATGGAGAGTATGTCTGTAGGGTTCTACCTGACTTTGTCAACATACCACATAATCGACAATCACTTAACCGACACGAGAACACTGACAATCCACATCACCGACAGCTTAAATAACCGACTATGAAAACGCCGACATTCAAGTGCTAATAGCGCCTCTCGCTCCTACCATGTTCCAGGTAATGTAAATAGTTGTCTGTCATCAGCATGAATCATACAGTAGACTCACAGGAAAATAATGCTATGCTGATGACAGACAACTATTTACATTACCTGGAACATGGTAGGAGCGAGAGGCGCTATTAGCACTTGAATGTCAGCGTTTTCATAGTCTGTTATTTAAGCTGTCGGTGATGTGGATTGTCAGTGTTCTCGTGTCGGTTAAGTGATTGTCAATTATGTGGTATGTCGACAAAGTCAGGTAGAACTGTCTGTAGTCAAAGTTGGCAAGGAACGTTGGTATCTTGAGCTTAGTTTTTTTCTGTGTATGTACAGTTTATTTCCATTGCTGTATATTGTATTTCTCTATGTGTGCCAGCCTACACATATCTTAATCTGTATTTGCACTGTTTTCTTTATCATTTAAGTAAAGTTCTTTTATTAACCTTTAAGCCATAATGGCTGTCATTTATTTATTTATTCTATTTATGCAGTGTTATTTGTTTGAGAAGAGAGTTACAAGCTTGGTGGCCATGTCTCCCATTAGAGTGCTTATGCTTATCAGTGAGATTAGTTGGTGTGTTTATATTTGACTTGATTAACAACAGCCAGAGAACTGGAAGCCTCAGACCCTAAGACAGAGTGGTGGCAGTACTACCATGCCAAGAAGAAAACTGTGGGGAATTAGAAAATTCTGCCAGCCTTCCCTGGGAGCTGTGTGTGTGTGTGTGTGTGTGTGTGTGTGTGTGTGTGTGTGTGTGTGTGTGTGTGTGTGTGTGTGTGTGTGTGTGTGTGTGTGTGTATGTGTGTTTTTTTAAATATTAATTTTACTGAAAGACAGTTATAATGGATAAAGGGGCACTGAAAGATACTGGCTTACAGAGAGAGTGGTGAGACAGAAGGCAGGGAGTGTTTGGCTAAAGACTCAGCTCTGTAATTGGCCTGTGTTCAGTCAGTGTATGTGGTTGAAAGCCCATTTCCAAGGCAGTAGTGCATATTCCCTTAATGATCTTGTCTCTGTTTTGTATTTTGTGAATTAATTACTGAAATAGATTTTATTGCACAGTCTTCCTATTATTTCACCCTTGGTTGGCAATGGTGGGATTCAAACCCCATCAGTACCAGCAATCTTGATGTCATGGTTAGTGGCATCTTGACATCTAGAAGTAACATTGGGGCAATAGTATCATCCTCCTGTCCATTGATGGCAGTAGTGCACATCCCTCAGTCAAAACATCTACCAGAATTATTTCCTGTCCTTTCCCCTCACAACAAACCTCCATTGCTGATTGAATATCAAACCATCAATGCTCCCCTACCTTTCTTAAATTAAGCATTTTCCCAAGTCCTTCCACCTGATATACTTTTCCTAAGCTGTCTGCATTTCTTATACTTCAAATCACTCCTGATTGTCAGTCTGTCTTCTGTGCCCTCCCCCTTCTAATTTTCCTTCTTCTACATTGTTTATTTGAATGGAATCATATGTCTATTAATTGCTCGATGTGTCATTCTAGCTCCCCAAGTGCATCTAACTGTGTTTTCTCTTTTTTGTTTCCTCCCTTGTACCTGATCACATTTTGCTTTTTCCTTCTCACTTCCCCCCATACCTCCTGTCCTCACTACATATACACATATTCTGTCATGTATAGCCAATGTCTTTTTTATCTCAGTTTTCACACTCCCCCCCCCACACACACACACACATACACACACTTCTGTTGCTGCCCTGTTTCTTGAAAACTCCCTTATCTCAGGCTGTTTGCATCTTACCTCCTCTAACTGGGCTGATATTCAATCCTTTATTATGTCACTAGCATACTGTGACGCCCGTGCCCTGGCCCAGCAATCAAGGAGCTTCAGTCCTCACCACTAACACCAGTGAGGGGCGTCTCATACAGGAGGAAAGGAAAACAAATACACACAGTAAAGTGCAAGTTCCCTTAAGAGCACACAGAGATCACAGTCAGTCCAGTGCTGGTCGCTCCTTGCTCTCCGGGTCCCCAATAAGACTCTCCACTGGCACAGCTATAGGGTCCAGATCTCAGCCTAGTGGCAAGCTAAAACCTCCAGCACCCTCTCTGTCCAACCAGTGCTTCGTGGCCCTGCTCAGGTAGCTCACACACACACACACACACACACACACACACACACACACACACACACACACACACACACATTGAGAAGAGTTTATACAACCACACAAACACTCCTAGGGAAGGCTGGCACAGGTTCTCCAGCTGTGCCCCTTTTTCTCAGACTATACGGTAGTACCAGCTGCCACCACCCACTAATATTTATCAGCTACTCAAAAGCCCATAAAAGGGTGTCCAATTATTACTGTGCAATATTATTATCCAATTGGTAGTATAGCACAGGGCTAAAGCTGTTGGAGTGGATTTGTACAATTTTACCAAAGGCATGCAAGCACTCTAAACAGCTTAAAGTATCTCTACAAAAACAGCCACAGTTGAAAGGGTTTAAAAATATTTAATAACAAATGGTCAAAACACAAGGCAATACTTTTACTACATGGTGCTAGTCAAGAGTTCAGAAATCACAGAGAAATACTTAAAATAATTCAGTAGTACACTTCTGACATCGCAGAAAAAAGTGTAATCTTTCTAGTTTCTAGATATTTCTAAGAGAAAACACAAGTCTAAGATATACTTACATATAGAGCAAGACAGTGCTGGTGAGTTGTATGGTCAAAACAAAAATGCTTAATGCTCTCTGATTCTCTCTGTTTTTAAAATAACATTACTGATTCACATTACATCATTCTTCACACTTCCCTGGGTTACAATACATCATTCTTCACACTTCCCTGGGTTTCCAGGCTAACAGAAACTAAATTTACATTCTTCGCCTCTGGGCAGAAACTAGTGCAATAAAGGACATTTATGCATGCAAAGTCTGGCCATTATCACTGGCCTTAAAACAATAGGCAGGATGCCTCACTCTAGATTTACTGACTCCGAGTTTTAACAGCAAAGGGACACAACATGCTTTACTTGGTTAGTAGAGTGCACTGTTGTTAATTTTTTTCCAGTTCCACATGTAACACTATTTTTACCATTTAAGACAACAAGCCTGTGGTTTACATAAATATTTATAGATGACAGAATTATCTCCAAATTTCTACCTGTCTGGGCTGGCATACTTCAACTATCTTCACCCAATCTTCACATATCTCCCCCCCTAGAGAACTCAAGCAAGTTTTTCAAGTGACCCTTGAGAAACGCTGCTTGAGGGAGTTAGATCTATCTGAGTGTACCTTACCCCATTCCCTGTCTTGAGAACCCATCTGCATTGGCATTGCTAATCCCACTGTGGTACAT
This sequence comes from Protopterus annectens, assembly GCF_019279795.1. NCBI lineage: Eukaryota > Metazoa > Chordata > Ceratodontiformes > Protopteridae > Protopterus > Protopterus annectens. Next base: position 612,140,276 of record NC_056750.1, on the reverse strand, counting down.
GGACATATCATATGCTTGCAACCCCAGGCTCCATCTTAGTAACTTGGCATTTTACTGGCTGGCTCTGTTTAACCATGTTACAGGGTTGTGATCTGTCATAACAGTGAATTTCCTTCCATACAGATAACTGATGTTTCTGCAGTGCCCACACTATGGCTAGACATTCCTTTTCCTTTTCTACAGCTGCATAGCATTCCTCCCTGGGTTGGAGCCTATGAATAAGTTAAACCACTGGGTGCTCTTTCCCTCTGAAGAAATCTGGCTAAGTACAGCTCCCACTCCATGGTTTGAAGCATCCACCTGCACAACAATTTTTTTGCTGTAATCTGGACTGGTTAACACAGGGGGTCCTCCCAAAGCTTCTTTAAGCTTCTGAAATGCCTGCTCACATGCTGGAGTCCACACTACCTTATCTAGCCTGTTCTTCCTTGTCAGGTCATGGAGGGGAGCAGCTATGGTACTATAACTGGGGACGAACTTTCTGTAGTACCCTGCTGTCCCTAAAGATGCCCTCACCAGCTTTTTAGTAACAGGTGCAGGTCATGCCTGAATGGCTTCCACTTTGGCAGGTTCTGGCCTTATCTTACCACTCCCCACTCTATGACCTAGGTAGGAGACCTCTGTCATACCCACCTGACATTTGCTTGGCTTAATGGTCAACCCTGCCCTCTGTAGTCTGCCCAGCACCTCCCTGACATGTTGAAGGTGCTCTTGCCATGAATGGCTGTAGATGGCAATATCATCTAGGTAAGCAAGGGCAAACCCTCCTGCTCCTGCTAGGATATGATCTACCAACCTCTGGAAAGTCACTGGGGCATTCTTCATCCCAAAGGGCATCTTTGTGAACTATTACAAGCCAAAAGGAGTCACAAAGGCTGACTTCTGTTTAGCACTGGGAGTCAAAGGCACCTGCCAGTAACCCTTGGTAAAATCAATGGTGGTAAAATACTTAGCCCCACCCAGCTGACTCTGTGTGACTATTTAATTTTCTGTAATCTACACAGAACCTGGTGCTGCCATCCTTCTTTGGCACCAGCACCACTGGGAAGGCCCAGGGACTGCTGGACTCTTGAATTACCACTAGTTCCAACATCTCCAGTACCTACTCCCTCAGAGTCTGTTTGACTCTCTCAGGCACTCTATAAGGGACCTGCCTAATAGGCCTTTGGGGTCTTGTATCCACCTGGTGCTGCCCCAGGTGGGTGCATCCTGGTTTCCCAGTGAACATGTCCTCAAATTCCTGCAGCACTGCTCGGATTTCTCGAACCTAGGTAGGAGATAGCTGCTGGGACATTGCTACCCCATCCACTTAGGTGTCACCTAGAACCTCACTGAGGAGATCAGCCACCAGATCTCCCTCAGACTCCTCCTGCAATCCAATGCAAATGCTCAGCATAAGGGCCTCCCTATCATGATAAGGTTTCATCATCTTAACATGGTACAATTTGTGCCCTTGCCTTCTGCCTGGCAGTTCCACCATGTAGTTAACATCACTTACCTTTCTTATCACCTTATAGGGTCCCTCCCAAGCTGCTTGCAGCTTGTTGTGTCTGACAGGAATGAGAACCATTACCTGCTGCCCCACAGCATACTCTCTAGCTCAAACATTTCTGTCATACCACACCTTTTTCTGTTGTTGGACTTCTGCCAGGTTCTCCTGGGCCAAGCCCAAGAGTTCCTTGAGCCTTGTCCTGAAGTTTAGGATGTATGCCACAACAGACTCCTTGTGAGACTCGTACTCACCTTCCCACTCATCTCAAATTAAATGTAGAGGTGCCCTCACCCTATGCCCATACAGCAACTCAAAGGGTGAAAAACCTGTGGATTCCTGGGGAACTTCTCTGTAAGCAAACAACAGATGGGGCAAATATTTGTCCCACTCCCTCTTAAACTGATCTGCAAATGCCCTTAGCATGGACTTGATTGTAGAGTTTAACCTATCAACAAGACCATTAGTCTGGGGATGGTAGGGGGTGATCTTCATGTGCTTCACCCCACAGGGCTTCCGCAGACAAGCCAGCAGGTCTGACATAAAATTGGCACCTCTGTCAGTCAGTACTTCTTTTGGGAAACCTACCCTGCTGAAAATCTCTAACAATGCATTTGCCACCTTTTCTGCCTCAGTGAAGGACAAAGCCACTGACTCAGGGTATCGTGTGGCATAATCCACTACCACTAGGCTATACTTTTTCCCTGGGGAACTTAGGGTACTCAGAGGACCCACAATATCCATAGCTACCCTCTGAAATGGCTCTTTAATCACAGGCAAGGCATCAAAGGAGCTCTCACCTTGTTTCCTGCCTTGCCTACCTTTTGGCACTGCTCATAGGTCCTGCAGTACCCTGTTACATCTCTGGAAATTCCAGGCCAATAGAAGTTATGCATAATATGCCTCTTTGTACGTTTTATTTCCATATGACCTGCAAAGGGAATATCATGGGCTATGGCTAGAAGTGCCAGATGGTAGGCTGTAGGCACTACCAACTGCTGTACTCTCTCACCTTCTAGCCCTCCCTCAGGAGTCCACTCTCTGTACAGTAACCCTTTGTCCCAGTATACAGATTTCCCCCTTTCCTTGAGAATCAGGTGCCTCCCCTGCAACCTGCCTCAGGCCTTGCAATGTAGGGTCTGAGAGCTGAGCCTGTCTCAACTCTGTCCTTGTAACCCTTCCCAGCTCCCCTTCCACAGGAAGTCTGGCATCCTCTGACAGTGGTGCCTCACTGTCAGCCTGGGTACTATTACTCACCTCTACCTTTGCAGTCACTCTGTCAAAGGGACCATCAGTACCCCCAAGCAGCTGTGGGTCACCTTCAGTCTCACTGCTACAGGGTAGTTCCTTCCCTGAAGTAACCACCTCATCTGTCCTGGCTGAAAATATTCAGTCTGTCTGGGTCTCCCCCAGGCTACCAGACCCACATCCTTGTCTCTTAGCCTGACTGGGTGTAACTGCACAAACACATGGTACTGCCTCATTCAAATCCTTCCCTATCAGGACATCTGCAGGATGGTAGTTTGGTACCCTTGTTGTCTCACGACAACCTACTATTGGCATTTTGTCTTTCCCACTTACTGGCTCTCTCACCTTTTGTTCCTCAACTTGTCTCCATGGACACCTGTATGCCACATGGCCCCACTGGTTCAAAACATTTAACCCTAGCTCCTGGACATGTACCTGGACTATTGGCTTCCCCTGCTACTGGCAGATTGTATTGGGGCAATCTGTGCTGCCCATGATGGGTTCCTTTGGACCCATGAGCAGCACTGGGGGTCCCTTTCCTGTGCAGGGCTGCCCTGCTTGCCATGCATATGTCTCCCTTCTACCCCAACTCATCTGAAGTGGCACATTGTCTATCAGCTAACCAGATCCTCATGTCCTCAGACAAAGTGCTAAAGGCTTGTTCCCTCACCAAAAGGTCTGCAGGCCCTTCAAAAGGGGTGACCTGACATCCACTCACCCACCTATGGAAATAAGTGCTCAGTTCAGCAACATATTTACACACACTTTCATTTGCCTTGCATTTGTGCTCATGAAACTTTTTCCTATACTTTTCAGGTGTTAGCTTAAAGAATTCTAACAAGTGATTTTTAACGCAGTATAATCAAAACATGCAACATCAGACATTTTTGACAAAACAGTTACAGCTTTACCATGGAGTAAGGGGGTCAGGAACCATACCCAGAGCCTTTGGTCAACTCCACACTGTTTGCATACCCTCTCAAACATATGAATGAAACTATCAAAATTATCCTCCTCTTTAAACAGCAGAAGAAATTTACTGACCTTTTGTGCTTCTGGGGTCCAGTTACTCCCTTCCCCATTACCTCCATGTCTCTGTCGAAGAGTCAGGATTTCCCTCTCATGCTTCCTCTGTTGCTCCTTTTCCTTGGCTTCCAGGGATAGCAGTTTCTCATTCTCCTCAGCCTGTAGACTCCTCAGTCTCTCAACTGCTTCTACCTCCAACTCAAGTCTCTTTAGTTCCAGATGGATTTTTAAGTCCTCTGCAGAAAGGTTGAGCTGTCCATTTTCTAAGGGTATTATATCTCCACTGCCAGTCTGATTGTCCTCCATGTTGCTGTTTTCTGATGCAGCTGTAACCAAGGCTGCAATCAGGTCTGCCTTAGTCAGGTTTCCATGCACCAGTCCCCTAGCCTGGCACATCGCTGTCAGCTGGCTCCTTGTCAGCTTTCCATACTCCTCTGCTGACATGCTGCTTACTCACCCTGACTAACTAAACTAACAAAAGAAATAAAACAATTGTGATCTGAGCTCTGAGTATTCACTCCATGACTGATTTAGAGTACAAAACACTTTCAAAGCTCATTGTATACCAGCTACAGGAATTTACTCTACCCACACCACTATAAGCCAATTAGTATTTTCCATCCAATTAATATGTGGTGTAGATATCCCACCACTGCCAAACAATTAATATGTGATGCCCGTGCCCTGGCCCAGCAATCAAGGAGCCTCAATCCTCACCACTAACAAAAGTGAGGGGCATCTCATATAGGAGGAAAGGATAGCAAATACAGACAGTAAAATGCAATTTCCCTTAAGAGCACACAGAGATCATAGTCAGTCCAGGTCTGGTTACTCCTTGCTCTCCACATCCCCAATAAGACTCCCCACTGGCACAGCTATAAGGTCCAGATCTCAGCCTAGTGGGCAAGCTAAAACCTTCATCACCCTCTCTATCCAACCAGTGCTTTGTGTCCCTGCCCAAGTAGCTCTCTCACACACACACACACACACACACACACACACACACACACACACACACACACACACACATGCACACACTTTGAGAAGAGTTTATACAACCACCACAGACACTCCTGAGGAAGGCTGGCACAGGTTCTCCAGCTGTGCCCCTTTTTCCCAGACTATAGGGTAGTACCAGCTGCCACTAATATTTATCAGTTACTCAATGGCCCTTAAAAGGGTGTCCAATTATTACTGTGCAATATTATTATCCAATTGGTAGTATAGCCCAGGGCTAAATCTATTGGAGTGGCTTTGTAGAATTTTACCAAAGGCATGCAAGTACTCTAAAGAGCTTAAATTATCTCCACAAAAACAGCCACAGTTGAAAAGGTTTAAAAATGACTGGACTTCTGCATCTAGTCATGTAATCCACATCTATGCAAGACCATAGACAAGATATGCATAGTCCAGCTAAATTCAAGTATAGGCAAATTAAGATAAACGGAGTATTTAAGGCAACAGTCAATTTCGACAGAAGCCTAAGCATAAATATTTTAATATATTGACTGATGTGTCTAAATGAAGTTGTTGACGCTCATGGGGGTAGTACTACTGCTGCTGGTGTGTGTGTGTGTGTGTGTGTGTGTGTGTGTGTGTGTGTGTGTGTGTGTGTGTGTGTGTGTCACCAAAATGATTATGAAGCAAACCCATGAGCAGCTGTACATTCATACAATAATACCTGAATAAACCACAATATATAATTTAGTCAAAACACAAGACAATACTTTTACTACATAGTGCTAGTCAAGAGTTCAGAGATCACAGAGAAAATACTTAAAATTATTCAGTAGTACAGTTCTGACATCACAGAAAAACACTTAATCTAATATTTCTAGTTTCTAGCTATTTCTAAGAGAAAACACAAGTCTAAGAAAAACTTACATATAAAGTAAGACAGTGCTGGTGAGTTGTATGGTCAAGACAAAAATGCTTAATGCTCTCTGATTCTCTCTGTTTTTAAAATCACATTCCTGGTTCATATTACATCATTCTTCACACTTCCCTGGGTTCCCAGGCTATCAGAAACTACATTTACATTCTTCATCTCTGGCCAGAAACCAGTGCAATAAAGGACATTTATGCATGCAAATTCACTCTAGACTTTCTGGCTCCGAGTTGTAACATCAAATGATCACAACATGCTTTACTTGGTTGTTTCATTTTTTCCAGTTCTACCTGTAACACTATTTTTACCATTTAAGACAACAAGCCTGTGGTTTACATTAATATTTACAGATGACAGAATTATCTCCAAAATTCTATCTGGCTAGGCTGGCAGCCTTCACCTATCTTCACTCAGTCTTCACACTTAATTAATTTAGAAATTTAATTTTGAATCTTCCATAACTACTAACACATTGTACATCCCTCTCTTACTTAAAAGTCCACGAGCTGTGTCCAGAACTACATTCAACAGTCTTAACCCATATTCCAGTACCACCCCACCCCCCAACACACACACACACACACACACACACACACACACACACACACACACACACACACACACACACACACACACACATATACTTCTCTGGGCTTTACTTTTGCATTTTCCCCTTGTCCCTGAATTCCCCCTGAATTTGTATTTAGTTAAGTAAATTTCATTTCTTTACATAAGCACTCCCATGACCAAAGCTTGTAATTGCATTTAAACATCTTAATCGTACTTGGAAGCATGGTGTTCAGCATAACTTAGCTATATTGTATATTGTGAAACAATTATAAGCATTGTTTTCTTTTTCAAGATGCATGTTGAACACAGTTATGACTTCAAAAGTGGGATTGCAATCCTTTCTGTGTACATAGCTGTGTACCATACTAAAGAAAGATAATAATTTTCCATCATTTAAACCCAGTGTTTTTGATGTGTCTAAACATGTTGACAGCCAGAAATACAACCATTTTTGAGAGTCCTTCAAAACCTAGCAAGCAGCCACCCCAAGTGTTGGAAGAGACAACTACCTTCTGCATCACTGACACCAAGTGGCACAAAGATATCCATCACCAGTGACGCAAGACAGCCAAAGCTGAGGTCCTGTGTAAGACTAAATCAGGAAGGTTGTACAAACCATGAACATTTAAAAAGTATTTAAATATCATTTTATTATGTATAGTGTCAAACTAAAATGAACAAAATGCAATATCTCATAAAGAAATACAAAATACCTTTGCTTTAAGTGTCATTCCGTCTTTCTGTCTTTGCCTCTAATACAGAACAAAACATTACTGTGTAATATGAACACATTTTTCTTAGACAATTAAAATGCATGTCTTTTTATTTACAAGCACATCTCGCTGCCATACAGTAAAATGTGCCTTTGTCAGGAGTAAAATTAATTGTCATGAGTTCACCTTTGGAATGTCTCTTACCTGGCCCCTGCAAATGAATTCTAACAAGTGAGATTCTGGTGATGGACAGAAAATGTCAGAATCTACCCTTGCCCCCTTGATTATTTACTGACTTCATGAGTTACTAGCTTTATCAGTCTTGAGGGCTTATTATGCTTTTCAAGGACAAATGCTCATATTACAAGCAGCATCTTGCCTTATCCCTTCCTCTCAGCCAGACAGCATTCATAAGGTCACAGCTCCTGTCATCCCTGAATATCAAGGCCTCACAGTTTTATGTGAGAAAACACAGATTTCATCAGTTCCTTTACATCGGCAGGTGAAATATGCCATCAGGTACATGTAAATCCCCACATACAGTATAGGCAGTTAAGAGAAAGGTAAATATTTACATAGAATAACACAAACTAAATCAGGAAGGGTGTACAAACCATGAACATTTAAAAAGTATTTAAATATCATTTTATTATGTATAGTGTCAAACTAAAATGAACAAAATGCAATATTTCATAAAGAAATACAAAATACCTTTGCTTAACTGCCTATACTGTATGTGGGGATTTACATGTACCTGATGGCATATTTCACCTGCATTGCCAAATATTGAAATGCACTGCTGACTGACTGCAGCAAAATGATTTGACACAGAGAAAAACAGAAGTGTGAGGCAGTTGAAAAATAGTAAGGGAAGATGCCACAAACCAATTAAATATTAGACATTAAACATATGTGATCAACCTAAAATATGAAAGATGCTGAAATATAGCAAACGATTTAAGAATACTATAAAAAAGCTATTTGTATAAACAGTTATGAAGATATTACACTACATAGCTTTGAGTTTGCGAGTAATTAAACTGGTACACCAGATTTAATAAGGGCATTTGTAACTGTCTCTGTTCTACACTCACCCAATGAGCTCTCATAATACTACTTGGTACATTGCCCCAAAAAGCTGAGAGCTCATTTGCCACATGGAGAGAAGAAACAGCTGTAAATGTCCTTATCAAATTAGGTGCACCCCTAGAATTACTACAAAATTTGAAATAATGTATCATAAGACATTTTGGAATCCCACACGAGGTCTGGACTTCTGCATCTAGTCATGTAATCCACATCTATGCAAGACCATAGACAAGATATGCATAGTCCAGCTAAATTCAAGTATAGGCAAATTAAGATAAACGGAGTATTTAAGGCAACAGTCAATTTCAACAGAAGCCTAAGCCTAAATATTTTAATATCTTGACTGCTGTTTCTAAATGTAGTTGGTGATGCTCATGGGGGTGGTACTACTGCTGCTGGTGTGTGTGTGTGTGTGTGTGTGTGTGTGTGTGTGTGTGTGTGTGTGTGTGTGTGTGTGTGCCTGTGTGTGTGTGTCACCAAACTGATTATGAAGCAAGCCCATGAGCAGCTGTACATTCATACAGTAATACCTGAATAAACCACAATATATAATTTAGTGTTACTGCATATTTATTGGACTTCCTTTAAGTGTTTGACATGTATTTGATTGGATGCTATTCCACCATTCTAGATTCCTAAATTTCACATTGCCTGATCACTGTTATGATTCTGTTATTGAGATAGTGAGTCCGTGAGATCACAGTTTGTGCAGCTACTCTGTTCACCCTTACAGAGTACTTCTCCTTTCCCCATAGTGGTACAATAATATTGTATATTTAAGGAAAGGCCAAAAAACAAAGCTTCCCATATGAAAATACAGATTTGCTAGTTCTCCTACATACAAATTGTGTTACTGCTGTGCAGTTTAATGTCTTGGGTACTTGTTTTTTTTAATCAAGAAATGTCTTTATTAAATTATCACTTAAGGCCATAGCCAGCTTTAGGCAATAGCAAATCCTGTGATCCCCAACCACAGCAATCTAGTACAGCAATCTTGTGTACTTAGTAAACCAGAAAGATGACAATAACTCTTAAGATAAAGAATCCTGAGGATGGGCACCACTTCTTCTTTAACACTCAAAGATAGCTCAGGTTTTAGTAACACTGTTTTGTCAAGTAGCAAGCTTCGTAATTTCATTAAATGTTTTGCCATTGACATAGTGCCTTTGATGTAGTTAAATCCTGCTGATGACATTCTCTCTATTACAATTAACATCACAGGTGACTTTAGGCCCATACAATACCTGTGACAGTGGGGGGCCCAAGTCATCCTTGACAATGTGGGAGCCCTCCAGAAGCTGCTGCTGGTTAAAAAAAATGAGGAGAAATAAAAATAAAGTCATTCATTCTCCAGTTACACTTATTATCCTAAACTGGGTGACCAATCTCAGTGCTTACTTCGGATTTATGATTTTAAGGGATGGTTTTCTCCTTCAAGGAGTTTTATAAATACTGGTATGACCCCCGATAACATAACTCAGAACTTCTTTGCTTAAGAATTCTGGGAAAACCAAAAATAATGGCAGCATAAATGTTTACAATCAAAAACACATTTAAATATTACTCATATTCACTTTAAAAAGTTAATAGAATAACATGTTTTGCATCAACATGAATTTCTGGGGCAATAAAAAGTATGAAACTCTAATATCTGACATTACTGACTGTCTGTAATCCTCAGTGATCCATCAGCAAATCAACATTTTTACAAGGGACAGGTCAAAAGTATGAGGTAAAATCAGGGACACTCTGTGAAATCAGGGAGGACAGTCGGTGGTGGTATTACTCCTGATGACTGCTGCAGAACAGTCACTCATCTGGCATGGCAGTATTAGTTGCACAATGTACTGATAATTGCTGAAAGCAGTGTAAAACTAGTACAGTAGACAGTCAATTATCCAAACTAATTGGGACCTAGGGTAGTTCAGATAATCAAACATATAATTGAACTGGATAAAAATCTTTTAAAATCTTGCTTTTTCTGCATGCAGGGAGTACACTTTTCAACCATTCAGTGATTCCAGTGGACAATAAAGAACATTTTTCACATACAAACAGACTACAAGCTCAAAACACATGTACAAGTAAATATGTATAATGTTTACATATTCAGACTTTATGACTTTTCTTACCCGAAAACTTTAGAAGGCTGCATTTGGATAATTGGCATTTTGGATAATCAGCGTTGGGATAATCAACTCTCTACTGTATTACTATGGCTTATGCTTAACTGTGTGCATTGGGGGGGGGGGTGCAGAATAAGAGTAGCATGCTTACAACAATTTATTTCACTTTTTATTACAGACATCGGTACTGCCATTATGCTAATGTCTGAAAGGAACATGGTTGCAGAGTACTTAAAGGGAAACAGGATTCTATTATTAAATGCTCAACTTCTCTGTTATTTTTACAAGGGACAGGTCAAAAATATCCCTATTTACAGTCCCTGCTATGAATAAACAAAAATACAGCATTTAAAATATTTTAAATCAACTGTTTCTCTCCACTAGAACAGTACCTTACTGTACTGTGGTGGTTTCACTTTCAAAAAACTTTTATCCCACCCTGGAAAAGCTTGCTGCAGTCTCCAATTCATAGATGTCATCAAGGCCAATGAATACAGGTAGTTTTCTGGCCAATTCCCTCCCTAAACTGAAATCACCATGACCGTCCTAAAAACCCACCCATGCTGTGATGTCACAGCTTCCTAGTCCTTCCCCTACCCACACATTAAGTAAATGCCAGAACAAGGAAATAGTACATGAGTCAAGTCTCCTGCTGTGAATCAGTCACAGCAGGTAACACCTCAAATTACCCATAGCACTTTGACAGCTAGAGAAGTTAGTTGTGAAGGGGGAATGGGAGATGAGTCAAAGTAGTATAATTCAGGGTTCACAAACGACTGCAATTTAGCCATTCAAAAAAGAAGCAGCAGTAAAAAGCACTTTGAAAGTCTGTGTTCTGTGGCATTTGCACTATTTGTATTTTAAGGAGTCGTTGAATGGCATGAAATGTTACTTAAAACTGACTGAAAGACAGCAGTGTATGCATATAAAATCAATGCAGTGACAGGAGTTTTAGGAAGAAACAGGCCTGCATGATGTAATTTTTTATAGAGAAGCACTGCATTGTGGGATACCTAGAGGCAGACTAAACAATTAGGATCGCTTCAAGATGCTAGACCCCATGTGGTTAGACTCAGAAATTACGTATAAAAATATTTAAAAACCTGTAAATAGCCCTAAAGTGTTGTTAAAATGCAGGAAACAACAAACCATGATGAAATAAACATGTTTTTTGAGTCTGTGTGAGCAGTTCTCCTTTAAGAGTAGCAAGTTGGTCAGAATTTATTTCACTTACCAACACAACCATAGATCCTCCACATAATAGGTGGCTATCTTTGATAGTTTGGCAGGAAGAAGATGTGTCTGAAAGCAACTGCTCATTGCCACAGTTGCTCAGTCAGTAGCACTACTGTTTAACAGTACTATGTTCCGGTTGGGTTTTTGGCTGTGGATTTTTCTCTGTGGAGTGTGTATGCAATGGATAAATTGGCATTCCTCCAATTTCCGTGAATATGAACATGAAGTGTGGGGGGGTGGGTCTGTGTAGTTGCATGTAAATGTATCTCTTTTTGGTAGCAGTATAAATGTAATTAACAAATAACTATCTCTTGAAAATAAATAAAATACATCACTGAATATTCTGACCTTTATAACTTCTAGTGGGGTCTGATGGCTCCCACACCCAGACTGTATAAATGGATTTTGACATGGACTTAGTGGTGCCACCTGACCTCAGCCATACCCATTCTAAAATCATCCCTGTTTAAGAAGTGTGTATAGAAATTTGCTGGAGCTTGTGTGTGGACTGGAAATTTTGTGGTTATTATTTATTCAATTTTTCTCACACAGTCAGGCCTTGGAGATATGCAGAGGAGGTCATTATTGTTTTTGCTGGGACTACAGACAGTGCAGTTATTGTTTCTTTTACTTTTCAAACAGACTTAAGAGATGTGCAAATTAGGTTACTGTTGTTTCTGTAGGTGTAGTACATTGTCTAGGAGCAACAAATCGGAATACATTACCAAAATCAACATTTTCCTCACACTCACAGTTTCAGCACATATTAAGGTGGTTACCTTTTGGGGCATAGGGATGAGGAGTAAGGAGGCATGCTATGTATATATATATATATATATATATATATATATATATATATATATATATATATATATATATATATATATGACAGCGGCCACTTGAAATACATGACAATGGCATTTGAACCTCTGCTTTTATACCAATCTAATACCAGAGGGATGCACAAATAGTGACTGTCTTTTTTTTCGGGGGGGGCAGCCACTATTTCCAGTCAGGATTTATGTATCCTCTCAAACATTTGTCTTATGAGTTTATTGTGAGCCACTATTTTGTTTGCTTTAAATACTAAGCCTTGGACACAACTGAGGTCTTCCATGGAAGAATAAAAAAAAATAAGACTGAATTTTTTTTCTTATCCGTGATTTTTGTTCAGGCCACGACTGGATCAAAACATTGAGAAAATTCTCTGAAATGTTCCTCAGATCATCTATAATCCTATGGCTTCAGCCCCCAGACTCCTGGATCAATTGAGTTACTTTGTACAGTTATTACTGTGCTGTCTAGGCCAGGTAAGATATGTTGAAAGAATACAAGGAAAAGTAAAGATGAACAGCAACACTGAATTTCTTTCCCTAATCATAATTTTTGTTCAAGCCATCACTGGATGAAGAAGTTGCAAAAAATAAATAAAATGCACTTCACATGATATAGAAAGCATGGATTATTGAAAAATTAGAGAAAAGGAAGAAGAAAACGTAATGAGTGTGGTGTGGAGAGACGAGGATTGGGGGATCAGGGTGGAGCACTGGACAGTGTGTGTGTATTTGTGTGTGTGTGTGTGTGTGTGTGTGTGTGTGTGTGTGTGTGTGTGTGTGTGTGTGTGTGTGTGTGTGTGTGTGTGAAGTGCAGTTGGCAGTGCGTGGAGCCATGAAGCCCTTTGTCTTAGGCACCATTTCACCTAAGACCAGCTCTGTACATTGGGTTGTTGTACTGTATCATCATTGCAACTAAATGCCTGTTACTTCAAATGTCTGTCTGTAAGAAGAATCAACAGAGTGTAGTACACAAGCCTGTCAAAATGTAAGAGCATTACAGTTCAGTTTGTGCTAGGAGGCCTAAAACTCTGCAACATGAATTTAAAGATTGCTTAAGAGGGGTGTCAGTGACAAGATCATACTTAGACAGGAAGTGTCCAGGGGCCCCCAATGTGTCACCTGATGGAGCCTTCCAAAATGTTAACACCAGCCCTGCTAAGGAATCGTAGATTTAAATAAATTAAAATAAACCATATTGACATATTTTCTTGGAAACATTATACATCACTTATAAACTACCCAGTCACTGTCAGTCAAACATTATATTGCTCAGTCAAATCTTGCCTTCTTTTAAACCTCATTCCTCTTCCAAAACATTATTCTGCGTGTATTGCATCACATGATATCACATGGGTGAGCTGCAGAGCAAATATGCTGACTTTGTACACATGGCAGCTGGTGACTTTAATAAAGCAGATCTGAAAGAAGTACTCCCAAAATACAATCAGTATGTGGACGTTCCTACAAGGGGTGATAATATCCTGGACAAAGTGTACATAAACTTAAAAAAAGCTTATAAGGCAGTGCAGCTTCCACAAATGGGAAATTCTGACCATTATACCATCTTCCTATCGTCAGCTTACAAACCTCCACTGGTTAGAGAGAAACCCACAAAGAAACAAATCAGGGTATGGCCCAAGGGGGCTATGGATGCCCTTCAAGACTGCTTTAAAAGAAACAACTGAGATATGTCCAAGGAGGAAGCCACAGTGAATCAGCATCTGGACATTGATGAATACACTGAGATAGTGATGGCATACATTTCAAACTTTGTTGATGGGATAACAAATACCAAGAGTACCACATTTAGAGCTATCCAGAAGCCATGGCTGACCACTAAGGTATATTTATTTTATTTATTTATTTATTTTATTTTACATTTGTTTACCGGGATGGTCCAACTGGGACAGTGGAGGCCCAAGGAGAAAAGCTCCAGTCTAAGCTTACATACAAATTTTCACAAGTAATAGAAATTATAAACAAAAATTGACAAAAAATGAGTGCTAACACATTTACAGGATAAAAATGTAAAAACAAAAATATATACAAAGTATCAAATAGAACAAGACTTTAAACACTTGAATATAGACAAATATATGGTTGAATTTATATATGTGGAGGAACATAACATTAGTTAGGAAATTAAGTAGGGAGAATCACTTAAGCAAAGTAGTGCATAGCTACCAATATTTCCATGCTGAGAGTTGCAGATAGGAATGTAGCTAATTATAAAGTAATGTTGTTAGAAGGGTTATGTTAATAGAGTTAGTATGTACAGCCAAATTGTATAAGTAATGCTAAGTTAATAATTAACCTGGAGTGTTACATGTGCAAAACCAGGAATCAAATAAGTGTCTTTTGAGAAATATTTTGAAATAATTAAGATTGCTTATGGATCTAATACTATGTGGAAGGGTATTCCAATTTTAGCAACAAAGTTAGAGTAAAGAGAGTTGCCTGCTGTATTGGATACTTTGGTTACTTGAAGTAAGTCTTTGTTAGATGATCAAAGAGTATGAATACTAGAGTAGGGTTGTAGAAGATTTTTTAGGGAAGGTACATTGTCAGGATTGTGCATTATTTTTTGAGCCATTATTAAATGGTTATAGTGTAATGGCTCACAAAATAATGCACAATTCTGACAATGTACCTTCTCTAAAAAAAATTTGTGCATTATTTTGTGAGCCATTATTAACTGGTTATAGAACTGTGGTGGTGGTGCTGCGGTAGCGTTGTCACCTCACAGTAAGACGTTGTCCTGTTCGATTCTCAGCTAACGTGTCTTCTGTGTGGAGACATGCGTGAATGGGCGTACCTTCATTGAAGGTTGCGCGTCAGGGCTGGCAACTTGGCACGTAAAAAATCATTAGTGGACCGGAGTTCCGTTGTGGCGACCCCTAACCGGGAAAAGCCGAAAGACACAACAACAATTAACTGGTTATAGTCTGTAATATGAGGTAGTTTCAACCAAAAAAGATTTTTTTGTCATTGACAGTGATGGGTTGAATGTGTGGAATCTGTTGCAAATTTGGGAATCTTAATTTAGCATGATTCTAATTTACTTAGTTCTGACTTTTTGAGGTTTGTAAGTATGGGGGATGCATATGGCTATTCTTGCAACGCCTGTTAAGTATTTTTTCTTTCTATACATTGTTCCCATTTTCTTGTGAACCTTTTTGATTGTGTTAGAAATGTGTATGGCAAATTCTAGTCTGTTGTCGATTATGACACCTAATAGTTTTGTTTGGGAATCTGGGAAAATCCTAGTATTATTACTGGCAGTGATATAAAAGTTGGCTGGGAGGTTAGTAGGTTTAGGTGGATGAAAGATCACAAGTTTAGGTTTATTAGGGTTAAGAATGAGTTGTGAGTTTGCTAGCCACATTTCAATATCAGAGAAGGCTTGTTGTGTGACTATAAGAAGTTGAATTATTGTGGATGCTGCACACATGAGGGTTGAATCATCTGCTTATTGTATGATAGATTCTTGACACGAGGCAGTATTAAGATCATTTATGAATATGCTGAAGAGGAGGGACCCTAGGATTGAACCCTTATTGACTCCTAGTGTAACAGGCAGAAGTGGGGATAGATCTTGCTTCCATTTCACAGATTGCTGATGGATAGATAGGTAACTTTGAAACTAGTTAACAGCATCAGGGTTGATATTAAATTTTTTCAGAGTGGACAGTAACTTAGGATGGAAAACTGTATTGAATGCTTTAGACATGTCCAAAAAGACTCAAGACACTATTTTGCCATCGTCTCTGAATTTAAATGAGTTTCTGAAGGAGAGGAACACAGCTTACAAGGCTAAGGGCAAAGCAAATCTAAGTGTAGCAAGATGTAATCTGAGGAGGGGTAAAAAGGAGGCTAAGAGGGAGTATGGCAGAAAGGTACAGAGCCACTTTGAAGACATGAAGGATGCAAGGAGACTATGGCAAGGCATACAGGAGATCAATGATTACAAAAACAGGTCAGCACAGTGTGAGGACAGCATTGAATTCCTGGATAGTTTGAACATCTTCTTTGGTAGATTTGAGGAAAGAAACACCAGGTTGGCACTAAAGGTTGGCACTAAAGCCACCCACAGATTAGAAGGATACAGTATTCAGCCTCAGCATAGAGGAGATAAGAAGAGAGCTAAGGAGAGTGAACCATAGGAAGGCTGCTGGCCCAGACAACATACTGGGCAAGGTGTTAAAAGGCTGTGCTGATCAATTATGCACAGTATTCAATGAAATGTTTAACACCTCTCTTGCCATGGCAAAAGTACCATCATACTACAAGGAAACTAACATCATCCCACTACCTAAGAAAACTTCTCCCTAGAGCCCTAACAACTACAAACCAGTCACTCTGACATCCACTGTTATGAAATATTTTGAGCGGGTAATCAAAAAGCATCTTTCATCATGCCTACTTCCTGATTTTGACCCTCTGCAGTTTGCGTACAGAGCTAACCAATCCATGGCTGATACTATATCAGTAGCGCTACACATATCCCTTGAGCATTTAGAGGGCAAAGATAACTATATGAGGATGCTGTTCACAGAAATCACCTCTGCATTTAATACAGTGGTACCAATGCAGCTGATAGAAAAACTGGTAGATTTAGGAATCAGTAAACATCTTTGTAACTGGATCCTGGACTTCCTGATTGAGAGACCACAGAAGGTATGTTCAAGTAAGAACACATCAAAGTGCATCACAATTAACACCGAGGTTCCACAGGGATGTGTCCTCAGCCCACTATTATTCACCATCCTGACCCACAACAGCTAAGCACAAGTCCAACCATATCATCAAGTTTGCTGAAGACACCACAGTCATGGGGCTCATCACAAAGGAGGATGAAAGGGCATACAGAGAGGAGGTGGCACCTCTGATCAGTTGGTGCAAGGTGAACAGCCTTGACCTGAATGTAAGCAACACCAAACAGATTGTCATCGACTTCAGAAAAAGAACAAACCATCAGTATCAATGGTGAGAGTGTGGAGTGGGTTAAGAGTATGAAATTCCTGGGTGTACACATATTAGAGGATCTCTCATGGTCGGAAATACAAGCCAGCTGGTCAAGAAAGCACACCAATGCCGCCACTTTTTAAAAAGGCTGAAAAAAGCTAAGCTTCCTCCTCATATTCTCTCCACCTTCTATAGAGTTGCAATAGAGAGCATCCTCACCTGCAACTTCACAGTGTGATTTGGAAGCTGCACAGTTACAGAAAGGAAGGTGCTACAAAGAGTGGTGAGGGTTGCAGAGAAAATAAGAGGTCCCAGTCTTCCATCAATACATCTTTATTCTGCAAAAAGCATCCAAAAGGCCACCAAAATAATACAGGATAACAAGAATTCTTGCATGGAATGTTTAAGCATCTGGCATCAGGCAGGAGATATCGCAGCATCCACTGCAGGACTACAAGATTCAGTAACAGTTTCTACCCTGCAGTGATTAGACTAGTCCCAGGGGTCTGGACACATATTTTACTTATATTTCTGCAATATACACTTACATACATTCCAAGTAAGTGCAATATTTATTTATTTATTATATCCATAGTCAGTATTACTTAACTCACTGAAGTACAATATTAGACAAATAACTTGGGCATTTCAATCTGTAGTGTGTTTTATATTACTTTAAATATAATAGCTAATTTAGCTTGGGAGAGTATTCTTTTCATATATGAGTGTTGGTAAATGTCTTTGCTCTTTCTTGCGTGTACTGGGAGTAATATTGTATTTGTTATTTATGTTTATTCCTCTACTTGTATGTGTTGATTCACTTTCCTTTGTAATCTCAAGAACTGAGCTGATGCACAAAATTTCGTTTAGGCTACATGCGTGTAGTTCTAAATGACAATAAAGTTTACTTTGACTTGACTTTGACTTGACTTGATTTGCTCCCACAATTCCCATTTTTTCTATGCAATTTGTTCCTACCATTTTCGAAATATCCCAATTCCAGATGTTTTATCTCTGTTACTATATTCACTGCTCTATTACAGTTGGTTTAGACTTTGATTTCCATTTTCTAGTAATTGCTTTTTTGGTAGCTACCATAATTAGACTCAGCAAGGCCGTACTATGTCTAGGCAATTCCAATTCTGTATCGTCGCTAAAAAACAATATTTTTTTTTGGTTATACCAATTTGCTCACCCAGCATTTCTGATAGCCTGCAGGGAATTTTTAAAGGCTACCAACTCATTACACTGCCAAAAATAAGCTCTCAATTACTTCTTTCTTCTCCATCACACCTCCAACATTTGTTATATAGCTGAGAAAAAAAAATCTTTAAAGTATATTTGGGGTATAAAAATAACTATGTAACCACTTCCAAGTAAAGATCCTAAATCTTTTAGAATTTGTTGCATATCTGGTTGACATACTTATATCCCCCAATTGTTTCTTTGTGAATTGCTTATACAGCCTCTCTTCCCAATCCTTTCTAATCTCCTCTGATTGATTCTTATAGTTATCATGCAATATTTTATATGCTCTACTAATTATCTCTTTTTTAACAGCAGCTTCTCTTCTAGATTCTACTAAAA
The DNA here is from genome assembly GCF_019279795.1 of Protopterus annectens. Classification (NCBI taxonomy): domain Eukaryota; kingdom Metazoa; phylum Chordata; order Ceratodontiformes; family Protopteridae; genus Protopterus; species Protopterus annectens. The sequence continues at coordinate 612,121,503 of NC_056750.1, read as the reverse complement.
ACTCTACCAGTGCTGGTCTTTCACTTAGGATCTCCCTATTTCTTTCTCTTTGCCTACAAAATGATATCAATCCTTGATAGGGAAGGTAATCTCTATCCTGCAGTCCAAATAAATTATTGGTCTATTTCCATTCTACTACATTTCCCTCTCTAATTATTTGCTCCGAATACCTTGGTTCCTTTGCCATTTTTTCCAGTAAATTCCAGCCTATTGTCTGTATCCCTAATTGCAGTCGTCCCTATTAGCAGAACCTCCTCTCCATTCCTGTGTTAGCTTAGTTCTTAAATACTTTCTGCAACTTTATGAATGTAATATTCTATATAGTTATTTGTTATTTTCCTTAAGGATCTGTATCCAAAAATCCCAGTCACTCCTTGTTTATTGAGCTTCCACCTTGTTTCATCATCATCCCTTTCCACTTTGAACTATAGCCTTCTACTTGGGGTATGTATAGGAGCCTTAACTGTGCAGCTTTGAAATACCCCTTCAAATCAGGTAAACCCAATGGGTATTTTTTTTTTTTTTTATCATTTGTGATCAACCAGCTACAAATTTTAGGATTTGAGATTTGACTGTTTATACAGATCCCAAAGTTATTACATCCTGACCTCCTCAAAACATATTTTCAGAACTACATTTATGTTAATTTTATTGTGAGAACAAAAACAGTGTGAGAAAAAAGGGATCTGCATTACTAACACAATATATCCAGTAATCTTATTACCACTAGAAAATATTGCATGTGCCTCATGGAGATGAATAATCAGGAAACACACACACACACACACACACACACACACACATATATATATATATATATATATATATATATATATACATATATATATATATATATATATATATATATATATATATATATATATATATATATATATATATACACACACACATATATATATACACACACACATATAAATATATATATTTGTGATGACCGTGCCCTGGCCCAGCAATCAAGGAGCCTCAATCCTCACCACTAACACCAGGGAGGTCATCTCTGAGAAGAGAGGAAAGGATAACTAATACACACAGTAAAGAACAATTTCCCTTAAGTGCACACAGAGATCACAGTCAGTCTGGGGCTGGTTGCTCCCTTGATCACCAGGTCCCCAATAAGACTCCCCACTGGCATAGCTATAAGGTCCAGGTCTCAGTCTACCTGGGCAAGCTAAAACCTCCAGTACCCTCTCTGTCCAACGAGTGCTTCGTGTCCCTGCCAACTAGCTGACACAACACACACATGCTTTGAGATAAGTATTTATACAACTTCACAGACACTCCTGGGAAAGGCCGACACAGATTCTTCAGCTGTGCCCCTTTACCCAGCCCATATGGTAGCAATCCCTGCCACCACCCAGCTAATAATATCAGCTACTAAAAGGCCCTTAAAAGGGTGTCTAATTATTACTGTGCAATATTATAATCCAATGGTAGTATGACTAACAGTCAATGCTTACTTTAGAGTAGCCTATTACAATAACCTCTATAAATATGCAATGTAATCTACAGCTTATCTCTACACAAACCAGCTATAGGTAGAAGGTATTAAAATATTTAATAATAAATAATTAAAACACAAGACAAAACTACTACACCACAGAGATATCTAAGAGTTCAGAGATCACACAGAAACTTAAAATAATACAGTAGGACAGGTCTGATTTCAAAGAAAAATACCGGATTAAACTTTACTAGCTTTAACTATTCCTACAAGAAATCACAGTGCTAAAACTTACATGTGAGCATAAGGCAGAGTGCTGATAAGTTGGATATCAAGATCAAAATGCTCCTAGTCTCTTGTGAGAAATAGTATTTAAACATTACTAACAAACATGTCTCTAAGGCCCTCCCAAATTACATCATTTTTGACACTTAAGTTTTCCCAGTATTCATATTGCATCATCTTAACACCTGGTCTGAGTTCTCAGGCCACAAACTGCATTATTTAGCAATCTAAAACCTGCTCAGAAACTTACAACAATACAAGTCATTTCACATATACACTCTAGCAGAAACTAGAGCAATAAAGCGCCTTCCACATGTAAATTCTGGTCATAAACTTTAGCCTTAAAACAATGGGCATGAAACCTTCATCCAGATGCACTGGAGCCAAATTCTAATATGAAAGGGTTACAACATGCTTCACTGGGCCAGTAGAGTGCAATGTTGTCACATATTTTGCAGTTCCACATTTCACAGTGTTCTTTAACACTAAGAAAACATGCCTGTATTTTACATTTATTTACAAATGCCTGAATTATATATCAAATTCTATTTAACTAGGCTGGCAGCCTTTGCTTATCTCTCCCCAATCATCACATTTCTTCCCCCGGGGAACTCAAGCAAGTTTTTCAAGTGACCCTTGAGAAACAATGATTGAGAGTATCAGGTCTATCTGGGTGTACCTTACCCACTCCCTGTCTTGAGAGCCCATCTGCATTGACATTACTACTCCCACTGCGGTGCTGCACTGACATATCATATGCTTGCCACCCTAGACTCCATCTTAGCAGCTTGGCATTTTGCTGACTGGCTCTGTTTAACCATATTAGAGGGTTGTGATCTGTCATTACAGTGAATTTCCTTCCATACAGAAAAGGCTGAAATTTTTTTAGAGCCCACACTATGGCTAAACATTCCTTTTCTACCGCTGCATAGCATTCCTCCCTGGGTTGGAGCCTATGACTGAGATAAACCACTGGGTGCTCTTCTCCCTCTGAAGAAATCTGGCTAAGTACAGCCCCCACCCCATAGTTTGAAGCATCCTGCTGCAAAACAAATTCTTTGCTATAGTCTAGACTGGCTAACATAAGGGGTCCTCCCAAAGCTTCCTTAAGCTTCCGAAATGCCTGCTCACATGCTGGGGTCCACACTACCTTATCTGGCCTGTTCTTCCTTGTAAGGTCTGTGAGGGGAGCAGCTATGGTACTATAACTGGGAACAAACTTTCTGTAGTACCCTGCTGTCCCTAAGAATGCCCTCACCTGTTTTTTTGGTAACAGGTGCAGGCCATGAATGAATGGCTTCCACTTTGGCAGGTTCTGGCCTTATCTTACCACTCCCCACTCTATGCCCTACGTAGGAGACCTCTGCCATATCCACCTGACATTTGCTCGGCTTAATGGTCAACCCTGCCCTCTGTAGTCTGCCCAGCACCTATGTGACATGCTGAAGGTGCTCTTGCCAGGAATGGCTGTAGATAGCAATATCATCCATGTAAGCAAGGGCAAACCCTTCTGCTCCTGCTAAAATATGATCTACCAGCCCCTGGAAAATCGCTGGGGCATTCTTCATCCCAAAGGGCATCTTTGTGAACTCATACAAGCCAAAAGGAGTCACAAAGGCTGACTTCTCTCTAGCACTGGGAGTCAAAGGCACCTGCCAGTTACCCTTGGTAAGAGCAATGGTTGTAAGATACTTTGCCCCACCCAGCTGCTCTAGGGCCTCATCTGTCCTAGGCATGGGGTAAGCATCCGATTCTGTGTGACTATTTAATTTCCTGTAATCCACACAGAACATGTTGCTGCCATCCTTCTTTGGCACCAACACCACTGGTGAGGCCCAGGGACTGTTGGACTCTTGAATAACCCCTAGTTCCAACATCTCCTGTACCTCCTCCCTCAGAGTCTGTTTGACTCTCTCAGGCACCCTATAAGGGGCCTGCCTGATAGGCCTTTGGGGTCCTGTATCCACCAGATGCTGCATCAGGTGGGTGCTCCCTGGTTTCCTGGTGAATATGCCCCTAAATTCCTGCAACACTGCTTGGATTTCTCGAACCTGGGTAGGAGATAGCTGCTGGGACATTGCTACCCCTTCCACGGAGGTGTCAGCCCAAGCCTCACTGAGGAGATCAGTCACAAGATCTCTCTCAGACTCCTCCTGCAATCCACTGCAAATGCTCAGCACAAAGGCCTCCGTATCATGGTAAGGTTGCATCATGTTAACATGGTACAATGTGTGCCCCTGCCACCTGCCTAGCACTTCCACCATGTAGTTAACATCACTTACCTTTCTTACCACCTTGTAGGGTCCCTCCCAAGCTGCCTGCAACTTGTTGTGTCTGACAGGAATGAGAACCATCACCTGCTGCCCTACAGCATACTCTCTAGCTCGAGCATTCCTGTCATACCACACCTTTTCATGTTGTTGGGCTTCTGCCAGGTTCTCCTGGGCCAGGCCCATGAGTTCCCTGAGCCTTGTCCTGAGGTTCAGGACATATGCCACAAAAGACTCCTTGTGAGACTCACACTCACCTTCCCACTCATCTCGAATTAAATCTAGAGGTCCCCTCACTCTATGCTCATACAGCAACTCAAAGGGTGAAAAACCTGTGGATTCCTGGGGAACCTCTCTGTAAGCAAACAACAAATGGGGCAAATATTTGTCCCACTCCCTCTTAAACTGATCTGCAAATGCCTGTAGCATGGACTTGATTGTAGAGTTTAACCTCTCAACAAGACCATTAGTCTGGAGATGGTAGGGGGTGGTCTTCGTGTGCTTCACCCCACAGGATTTCCACAGACAATTCAGCAGGTCTGACATAAAACTGGCACCTCTGTCAGACAGTATTTCCTTTGGGAAACCTACCCTGCTCAAAATCTATAGCAAAGCATTTGCTACCTTCTCTGCCTCAATGGAGGACAAAGCCACTGCCTCAGGGTATCATGTAGCATAATCTACAATCACTAGGATATACATTTTCCCTGTGGAACTTGGGATACTCAGAGGACCCACAATATCCATAGCTACCCTCTGAAATGGCTTCTCAATCACAGGCAAAAGCATCAAAGGAGCTCTCACCTTGTCTCCTGCCTTGCCTACCTTTTGGCACTGCTCTCAGGTCCTGCAGTACCCTGTTACATCTCTGGAAATTCCAGGCCAATAGAACTTTTGCATAATATGCCTCTTTGTATGTTTTATGTTCATATGACCTGCAAAGGGAATATCATGGGCTATGGCTAGAAGCGCCAGACGGTAAGCTCTAGGCACTACCAGCTGCTGTACTCTCTCACCTTCTAGCCCTCCCTCAGGGGTCCACTCTCTGTACAGTAACCCTTTGTTCCAGTATACAGATTCCCCCTTCCCTTGAGAATCAGGTGCCTCCCTAGCTACCTGCCTCAGGCCTTGCAATGTAGGGTCTGAGAGCTGAGCCTGTCTCAAGTCTCTCCTTGTAACCCTTCCCAGCTCCCCTTCCACAGAAAGTCTGGCCTCCTCTGACAGCGGTGCCTCACTGTCAGCCTGGGTACTACTACTCACCTCTTCCTTTGCAGTTACCCTGTCCAAGGGAACTTCAGTACTCACAAGCAGCTGTGGCTCACATTCAGTCTCACTGCTGCAGCGTAGCTCACTCCCTAAAGTAACCACTTCAGCAGTCCTGGCTGCAAGTATGCAGTCATTCTGGGTCTCCCCCAGGCTACCAGACCCACATGCTTGTCTCCTAGCCTCACTGCATGTAACTGCATAAGTACATAGTACTGCCTCATCCAAATCCTTCCCTCTCAGGACATCTGCAGGATGGTAGTTCCATAGCCCTGTTGTCTCAAGACAACCCACTGTTGGCATTTTGTCTTTCCCACTTAGTGGCTCCCTCACTTTTGGTTCCCCACCTTGCCTCCATGGACACCTGTATGCTACATGGCCCCACTGGTTGCATTCAAAACATTTAACCCTAGCTCCTGGATGTGTACCTGGAATAGTGGCTTCCCCTGCTACTGGCAGATTCTGTTGGGGGGCAGTCTGTGCTGCCCACCATGGGTTCCTTTAGTCCCATGAGCAGTACTGGGGGTCCCTTTCCTGTGCAGGGCTGCCATGCTTGCTAGTTATAGGTCTCCCTTCTTCCCCAACTCCTCTGAAGTAGCACACTGTTTATCAGCTAACCAGATCCTCATGTCCTCAGGCAAAGTGCTAAGGGTTTGTTCCATTACCAAAAGGTCTGCCAGCCCTTCAAAAGTGGTGATCTGACAACCACTCACCAAGCTATGAAAATAAGTGCTCAGTTCAACAACATACTTACATACATTTTCATCTGTCTTGCATCTATGCTCACAAAACTTTTTCCTGTACATTTCAAGTGTTAGCTTAAAACATTCTAATTAATTTCTTTTTACAGCAGTATAATCAAAACAGTCAGTGTCATGCATTTTTACTAAAGAAGTTACAGCTTTACCATGGATTAAGGGGGTCAGGAACCGTACCCAGAGCCTTTGGTCAACTCCATACTGTTTACATACCCGCTCAAACATATGAATGAAGCTATCAAAATTATCCCCCTCTTTAAAATGTGGAAGACATTTACTGACCTTTTGTGCTTCTGGGGTCCGGTTACTCTCTTCCCCATTACCTCCATGACCCTGACGAAGAGTCAGCATTTCCCTCCCATGCCTCCTCTGCCATTCATTTTCCTCAGCTTGTAGACTCCTCATTTTCTCAGCTGCTTCTAGTTCCATACGCCTGGCCTCCAACTCAAGTCTCTTTAGCTCCAGCTGGATTTTTAAGTCCACTGCAGAAAGGTTGAGCTGTCCATTCTCCGAGGATATTGTATCTCCACTGTCAGTCTGATTGTCCTACAGGCTGCTTTCTGATGCAGCTGTAACCAAGGCTGCAATCAGGTCTGCTTTAGTCAGGTTTCCATGCACCAGTCCCCTAGCCTGGTACATCTCCGCTAGCTGGCTCCTTGTCAGCTTTCCATACTCTTCTGCTGACATGCTGCCTGCTCACCCTGACTAACACTAAGCTAACAAAAGAAATAAAACAATTGTGATCTGAACTCTAAGTACACACTGTGTGGCTGTTTTAGAGTACAAAAAACTTTTAGAGATCACTGTACATAAGCTACAGGAATTCACTCTACCCACACCACTACAAGCCAATTAGTATGTGAAGTAGATCGCATCACTGCCACCACTTGTGATGACCATGCCCTGGCCCAGCAATCAAGGAGCCTCAATCCTCACCACCAACACCAGGGAGGTCATCTCTTAGAAGAGAGGAAAAGATAACTAATACACACAGTAAAGTACAATTTCCCTTAAAGGACCACTACGGGCAAATTATGAAGAAAACATATATATTTTGTATCTTGCCATGATTTACTACACCTCCCAAAGCTGCCTGCAGCAAAATAAGTACTCATTCCTAATTTTATTTTATTTTTACTCTTGTCTGCCCTCGTGGGGGCAGACATTGTGATTCCTTTGGAAAGCTAAATCTGTCCCATAATGCACAGACTGTGAGAACAAATAGCCCTACCATTTGTTGTCAGACTAGACTTCCATTCACTTAGAATGGAACACCTGAAAAAAACTGCCAAATTTGAGAGTCTGCAGCTCATGTGTCATCGACTGGTATGCGCTGAGTTTTACAAATATTGTTCCTACCGATGTACTACACATTCTCTGAAAGAAGCTTGCAAAAGTGTCAACAAATTACTGAGATAAAAAAGACTTTTCACAAGGAGCAGTTTTGCAAGTTTCATCTCCTGGCCAGGTTACTCCTCCCATCTCCCCTCCTTCAGTGGGCTACAGTCTCACATTTCCAGATTTACTAGATTCAGCTATTTAGTCAGCTTTGCATGGCAATAGACATCAAAAAAATCACAGCCTGTTGTGCCACTAAATCTGTTCCCTTGTATGACTCTTCACTTCTGAATAGCATTTCCCAGGAATAAAAAAATAAAAGCAAATGCATCAGTCCAGAGTTTAGGCTAATCTATCCATTTTATAAAATGTGCACAGTAAAATGTTCAACTTGTAATGCATTTTGGCTGCTGACATGGTTATCTTTACATAGTTATTCTCTTATAGTATAACCTGAACTTATGGTATTTAATGATAAATTTTACAACAGTTCTCAGTTTATTAACAATGACCTCCCAAGCCTCTGATGTGACCTAGTACTTTTTTTTTACTATGGCTTTATCTAGTTTGTCTTAGTTGTATACCTGTAGCATGTCTCTCATCCTCAGCAACAGACTCCTGGAGAAAACTTCCAAAGCAAATACTTGTATTGAAAGAGTAGCAGCAGCTGTAGCAGTGATACCACACTCCAAAACAATGCACTCAAACATAGTACTGACAAACACAGGGGAATGTATATGTCTGAATCAAGCAGTGATGAAATTGCTAGGGACTTCACTGAGCACAATTTTACTCTTAATCTCTCCATTTCATAATCCATAACATTTGCACCACACTTACACATTACCTCCACCTTCCACAAACACAGCTACCCACACAACATACCAGTCAAATTTAAGGCTTTTCCCACCTCTCTGCAAAACACTGCTGTAATGGCTTTGGCAAACAAATGAAAATGATTGATGGGTGTTGGTTCAGGGCTCCCATCCATATCTCTCAACAGTACAGCTTTTTGCAGAAAGTCCAGATTTTTTGTCTGTTTTTCATATAATTGCAGTTTTCTGTCAAATCACTGGCAAATCATTAAACATTGAAGTCAGAAAATTGACAGGCATTTGATTTTCAGACTTCATATCCTTAAGAAAATTCACTCTAATGCAAAACCTGTTTATCAACTTTCTAAGTTTGTAAGTGCAATATTTATAAATTGCCCCAGTTTTTGGGCCTTTGTCCCCTATTATTTATGGCCTTGTCCAGATTTCTTGTTCAGTGATGTTGAGAGGTATGCTGTCATCCTTTCCTACTGGAGCCAGTCCATTGCACTTGCACAAGTGTCCCCCTCAGCAGGGCAGCACGCAGGAATCAGTGCAGATTTGCTTTATAGCTCTTTTACACCACACACACACACACACACACACACACACACACACCCACACACACTAAATCTTGTTTTCCATGTTATTTCTTCTTTTCCTTGGTTTCGTTTCTCTTACTTGTAATGTTACTTTTACTCATTTTTTCTCCTGCCTCCCATATCTACCCTAATTATTACTTCTAACAAATACTTTTTCTCACTCTTTCTTCTCTTCCCCTCCTCCTCTTTATCCACTATTTGAACTTTTCCACTCTGACATTTGCTTTATGAATAAATAATGAACTGTCACCTTTATAATGTCAGCACATTTCAATGCTACATTATATTGTATTTAGTCTAATAATAGGTTCATAGGTAGGTACTAGGCTATCAGCCCAAGGGCCTAAGTAAGCCTAGCCAACAAGGTTCCCTGGCTTATGCCACCCAAGAAAGTTATTTTCCTGTGCCACTGTTGAGCAGAGCCACAGTGATTCCCGAGGTATATTTCCTATTTCCCATCCACTCAAAGATTTTTCTAGAAGAGTGCTAATGAGGAACTTTGCTTGACATAGATGGGTAGCTTGTTCCAGAGTATGGGAAGTCTCTGGGACAGGAATCTATCCTTCCAGCATGTCCTGTTTATTGTGGTGACAAGGTTTGGGTCCCTAGAGCGTGTAGCTCGGAGGGATTGGGATTTCATTAGATGTAGTATGTCCAACAGCTCTGGGTTTGACATAGCTATATATGTTAGGCAGAAATCACCTCAGAGTAGGCGATATGCTACTGAGTAAAGCTGGAGTTTTTTGAGATGGTCAGTGTAGGGCATCTGTTTGAGGCCAGTAATCCTCTTTGCAAGGTACTTCTGTGGCCTTTCCAGCTGCTGCAGATGTCTTGTGAGGTACATTCCAAAAGGGGCGTTGTACTCTCTAATGGGTCTAATGAGTGTCGAGTAGAGGGGAACAATGACCTCTTTTTTCCTGGATGAGAACCCTTTTGTGATGAGGTGTGCCACATAGAAGGACTTCCTGACTACTGGGGTGATGTGATTATCAAAGGAGAGACTACTGTCCACCTGGGTCCCAAGGTCTCTTATCACACATTCTGTGTTAAGTAGACTGCTGCCTATATGGTAGTTCATGGGTACAGAGTTTTTACCAAAGGGGAAGACAATGCACTTTTTGGCATTGAGCTTGAGGCCATGGCTCCGACACCAGCCATCTATCTCGATGAGACCCTTCTGTAGGATGGCCATATCATTTGGGGACTCAGCTATGACTCCTAGTTTGCAGTCATCTGTGAACTTCATTAGCCAGCGGCCTTCTGTGTTAGCCTGTACTTCAGAGAAGTAGATACCAAACAGGAGAGGTCCCAGGACTGAACCCTGTGGTACTCCACTTGTCACTGGTTTGATGTCAGATTTGGAGTCTGCAACTTTTGCAGTGTGGGTTCTGTCAGTGGGCCATTTGGCAACCCATCTTGTGACATAGGGAGTTATACCTAGTTTAGTGAGTTTAGCTTTAATTCCAGAATGGGGGATGGTATCAAAAGCCTTGGCGAGGTCAAAATAGGCTGTGTGAACCACCTTAGCCTCTTCTACGGCTTTGGTGACTGCCTCAAAGAAGTCGATTAGGTTCAGTATGCATGATCTGCCTTTCACAAACTCAAGCTGGGTGGGGTCCAGAGTTTGGAGGTTACCAATGTCTTTGTTTATGAGTTCCATTGATGATATGTTCCATGGCCTTGCAGACAAGGCTCATCAGGCTAATAGGGCGATAGTTCCTGGGATCAGTGGTGGCTCCCCCTTTGTGGAGTGGGATAACTGTTGCTGTGCACCATTCAGTGGGCATAAAGCCTGATGTGAGGCTATGATTGAACATGGTGCTTAGGTGGGGAGCCAGTTCATTCTGAAGTTTGTGTAAAACGCAGCCTGGGATGTTGTCCAGTCCCATGGATGCTGTGTTTTTGGCTTTAGAGAGTGCAGCATTTACCTGTGTAGTTGTGATTACAGGGACTCTGCATTCTTTCTGTATAGATATGGGCCCTTCAGTGTGTGAGAGGGTGGTAAAGTTAGCAGTGAACCTATCTGCCGGGATGTTGGCAATATCAGTTGGTTCTGTAATTTTCATGCCGTTGTGCTGTAACTCAGAGCAGATCTGGCTGTTGCCATTGAGATTCTTGACATAGCTATAGAATACTTTGTGGTTGTCCTTAGAATCAGTGGCAATTTTATTTTCGTAGCTAGCTTTGGAGGATCTTATAAAGGATCTCAGCTTCTTACTAAGGCTGACCAGGGAGCTCCATCACTCATGGGATTTTGCTCTCTTTTGCAACAGTTTCTTCCTTCTGTTGTACAGTTTGTTTATGGCAGGGGACCACCAGATTGGCTTCCTTTTTTTGGAGGATAACTTCTTGGTTCTGTTTGGGATAGTACGATCCACGCACTCATGTAAGTGCTTATAGAGTGCATTTGTGTAGGATTCAGCAGTCGTAGTTGTATTGTCCATCTGCACGGGTGTCATGAAGTTTGCCACTTCTGTCTTAAGAAGCATGAAGTTGGCTTTGTAGAAATTCTTTACGATGGTTTCCTTAATGGGGGGGGGGGGGGTATCTAGGATGATTAGCTTATGGTCGGATCTCACCAATGAGGAGTTGACTTCAGGTGTGGAACACCGGTCACTCATGTTGGTAATGACTAGGTCTAGGATATTATTGCCCTTGGTGGGGGTGTGGATAAGTTGAGCCAGGGCACTGGAATTTATGAATTCCAGAAAGCATTGAGCGAAGGAGTTGGTACATGAGTAGTTTTCCCAATTAATGGTGGGGTAGTTGAAATCACCCATTATTAGGGTGTTTGGTTGAACCCTAATATTTTGTAATATATCAAGAAAAGATGAGCGGGAATCCTGGGGCATGATGGGGGATCTGTAGCAACCTACAATTTGGATTGCAATTTTGCCTTGAGTTGGTTGCACTTGGATAACCTTGGATGCATTATGCTGAGCAACTAGCCTGGAGGTGTGGATATCCTTAATGAATATGGACACACTTCCACCTTTGATGTTCCAGTCCAGGTTATGTGGCCGAAAAGTGTGGTATGAGTTATAGCCTGATAGTGCAGGGGTGCTCTCTGGAGCCTTGAACCAGGTCTCAGTCACTGCACAGATATTGATGTTCTCCATTTTAAGGAGTGCCTCGAGTGAATGCATTTTGAGATTTAGACTTCTAGCATTGAGTAGCATTACCCTTAGTTTTTGCTTGCCTGTTCCTGTTATGGCGGTGAATTTGTCATTTGAATCTCATCTAAAAAAGGCACTATAGGGGTGGCAAGAGTCTTAGCCAGTATCCGGAATCCCAGGGGTGACAGGTGCAGGCCATCTCTGGCAAAGTATCATGGTCTGTCGACCATGTCATACCAGGCAGACAGATACTGGATCCCCTTAGAATGACACCAGAAGTTTAGCCAATTGTTGAAGTCAATCATTTTGTCCTTGTACTGCGGTATCATTCTGGGTGATGGCAGAATGCTACTCAGGGCTAGGGTCATACCTGTCTGGGCTACAAGATTGGAGAGCTCTTCCATGTCTCTTTTCATGTAGTCCAAAGAGGTATGTCTCAGGTCATTCACACCAACATGGACAATGACAGAGTCATATTTGTACTTGTTGTGGAGTGACCTGATTGAGTGGGTTATGTGGCAGATCCTGGCACCTGATAAGCAGCTAACAGTAACCTTCTCCTTGTTTAGCCTGGTGAGTGGGCCATCAGTGTGCCTGACTATAGAGTCACCTATGACTAGTGTGTTGGATATATTGTTTTGCCTAATATATTATATATGTTATAATATATATAATATGTTTGCCCATAATATCTGAATAAGTGAGTGGGATTTTCATGACAGCATCAAGGAAACATTTTCCTTCCTTCTGTGTTTTTTTTTCTTAAGTTTTGGATTTTTCTTGGTATATTGATTGATTTTCTTAATATAGACTGCGGTGGTGGTTTTGCGGTAGCATTGTCACCTCACAGTAAGACGTTGTCCCGTTCAATTCTCACCTAGAGCGTCTTCTGTGTGGAGGCATACGTGAATGGGGCGTGCCTTCGTTGAAGGTTGTGCGTCAGGGCTGGTAACCCGTTACGTAAAAATCCACTACCAAATATTAGCGGACCGGAGTTCCTCTGTGGCGACCCCTAACCGGGAAAAGCCGAAAGACACAAACACAAACAAACAAATTTTATTTTTTATTTATTTTCCATTTGTTTACCAGGTTAGTCCAACTGGACACAAGGTGACCATTTTCAGCGGAGGCTCTGGGAGAAAAGCTCCTGATACATAGTAAACAATTATAAAAAATAATAAAAATAAATTATACAAATATAGCTATTTTGTACAAAGGGCATAGAAAATATAAAAGTAGTAAAATCAGAGTTTTACAATTGATGCAGCATACAGTGGTTACAATATTGAGAAACAATTAAACAAAAGAATATACAACAGATATACAATTGCTTGAACATGAATTCAAAAAGAAGTTTCCATAGACAAACAGGGTCATAAACTAGAAATCATAACTATATTGATATGATTTATATTGCATTTATCTTGTTTTAATGATAGTATATGTGTATTATTGTAGGTGTCATATGTGCACGAATAGTTGTATTAATCTATGCGTTTACAGGATATTGACAAAGTACTGGGTCACATCAGAGGCTTGGGAGGTCATTGTTAAGAAATTGAGAACTGTTGTAAAGCTTGGCATTGAATACCATAAGTGTCAGGTTATGCTATAAGAGAATAACTATGTAAAGATAACCATGTCAGCAGCCAGAATGCATTATAAACTGAATGTTTTACTGTGCAAATTAAGAAATGGATAGACTGGCCCAAACTGTGGACTGATATGTGTGCTTTTTATTTATTGCTGGGGAAATGCTATTCAGAAGCGAAGAGACATATAAGGGAACAATTTTAGTGGCACACCAGGCTTTCAAATCTGATTTAATGGCTTGTTGGTCTAGGGGTATGATTCTCATTTTGGGTGCGAGAGGTCCTGGGTTCAAATCCCGGACAAGCCCTGGGATTTTAACTGAATCGTACAATTTAGGATAAAGATATTTCTCTTTGAAAGAGGAGCTGAGTAAATTTAAGAGGTTGATATCTAAGCTAAAGCTCTTTCTCTGTGAAAGCACTGCTGAGAGAATTCTCATACAACTCAGCAAGCTCCTCGTGGTGCCCTGAAGAGTCCTACAAGTGTCCGAGAGACAAAAGAGAGACTTTGGACTAGATTAAGTATTGTTTTTGCTTGTCATTTCAATGAAATGTTGATCCCGCCTAAAACGCGGCTTTTCAGTGCTTCTGTGGATCCCTAGTGATATCTGCATTGCTTATTGTACTTATTTCTTTGTTGCACTTGAAAAAAGTTACTGTTTGTCGTTTTGGATTTAAGTTACCTGTAACACAGTCGCAGGCTACACACTCAAATGTGCTAGCCTCCTCTGTGTATTTAAAGTAATTTAAGCTCTGCATTTCTGTTGTTTCTGAAAAAAAAAAACACAAAAAACTCCTTGTTTTCCCACCTTTCTGAACTAGTCTAGTCCAGTTTTCAGGCTTTGCTGAATCCAGGACTGTGGTAAAGGTTCCTGTGTTGCCCATATCATACTTGGATAATTAGGTGGCTTCCTTGTTCACTGTGAGAGAGGGAACTCTGAGCAGCCTATCTGTCCCTCTAGGAGTGGTCCCAGCCCAGCAACTTGTAGCTCATTGACCATTTTGGGTTAATTTCTATCCTTTTGATCTCCCTGGTATAAAAAACACTTAGTGCGGTTTTGCGCTTGTATACAGCTCAGCAAGCTCCTCGTGGTGCCCTGCAGAGTCCTACAAGTGGCCGAGAGACAAAAGAGAGACTTTGGACTCGATTAAGTATTGTTTTTGCTTGTTGTTAACCTGAAACGCTGATCCCTCCTAAAACGCGGCTTTTCAGTGCTTCTGTGGATCCCTAGTGATATCTGCATTGCTTACTGTACTTATTTCTTTGTTGCACTTGAAAAAATTACTGTTTGTCGTTTTTGCATTTAAGTTACCTGTAACACAGTCGCAGGCTACACACTCAAGTGCGCTAGCATCCTCTGTGTAGTTAAAGTAATTTAAGCTCTGCATTTCTATTGTTTCTGAAAAAAAAACACAAAAAAACTCCTTGTTTTCCCGCATTTCTGAACTAGTCTAGTCCAGTTTTCAGGCTTTGCTGACTCCAGGACTGTGGTAAAGGTTTCTGTGTTGTCCATATCATACTTGGATAATTAGGTGGCTTCCTTGTTCACTGTGAGAGAGGGAACTCTGAGCAGCCTATCTGTCCCTGTAGGAGTGGTCCCAGCCCAGCAACTTGTAGCTCATTGGCCATTTTGGGCTAATTTCTATCCTTTTGATCTCCCTGGTATAAAAAAACGCTTAGCGCAGTTTTGCACGGGTTTGTGCACCACACAGCGCTGTTTAGCTGAGGTTAAACTATTCCAGGCTCCACGAAGTCTGCACTTCAGTTTTTCCCTTGAAACTTGATACACTTCAACCCAGCACTATAAATAAGGCATTTTAAGACTGGCACTTACTAAAACTCACTAAAACTAACACTAGCTTACAGCTGGCACTTCAGCCCTATACTCAGAAAGTATAAGGCTCTTTACTCATCCAATCAGCAATACAGTCCAAACCATCTATTCAGGCATGTTCAAGGGACAGCTTCAGGTGTACTCTCCGGTCCAGCTGGTGAATCTGGGCATCCTGAGGCAATGTTACAATTGTCTCATGTACACAGACAACCCCCTCCTCCTCCTCCCAACCAACACAAACATATGTGAGAGATGCAGCTACACAGCCAAGCTGGAGGCTAAGCTCTCTCAACCCATGACTGGATCATCCAGTCACAAGGAGAAGGGCAACTCTAGCACCACATTACCAGACTCACATAGACCAGCCATAGCTGCACCAGCAAACAACTCTCAGAAACACACAAAAACATACTCGGAGGCTCTAAATAAGAACCTGCCTAAACAACAGAGACCTCCTAAGCATACACCCAAGCAACCCCCACCCCACAACAGAAACCAGGTAGCACATATGTCACAACGTCAGTGTGCCAAGCAAAAACAGCCCCTAAGGCTAAATAACACACCTAACACACAAGTAATCGGTGATTCTATCATCAGGCACACAGACATCCCACTCACTAGACTGAACAAGGAGAAGGTTACCGTAAGCTGCCTGTCGGGTGCCAGAATCCACCACATAACACATGCACTCAGGTCACTCCACAACAAGTACAGATATGACTCTGTCATTATACATGTTGGCGTAAATGACCTGAGACATACCTCCCTGGACTACATGAAAAGAAACATTGAGGAACTCTCTGACCATGTAGCCCAGGCTGTTTGTTGCACTGACTATGACTCTGAGTAGCATCCTGCCCTCACCCAAAATTATGCCAGCATACGAAGAAAAAATGATCAGTTTTAACAATTGGTTAAACAACTGGTGTCATTCAAAGGGGATCCAGTACTTGTCAGCCTGGGACGACATGCTTGACAAGCCATGTTGCTTCGCCAGAGACAGCTTGCACCTGTCGCTGCTGGGCTTTTGAATACCGGCCATGACTCTTGCCGCCCCAATACTGCCTTTTTTAGGCAAGGCTCAAAAGACAAACCCGCCTCCATAAACAACAATAATAAACAAAAACTGAGGGTAGTGCTGCTCAACGCCAGAAGTCTAAACCTCAAAATGCACGCACTCGAGGCTCTCCTTAGTATGGAAGAAATCGACATATGTGCAGTGACAGAAACCTGGTTCAAGGCTCCAGAGAGCAACCCAGCACTACCAGGCTATACCTCCTGCCATACCTTTAGGTCCCAAAACCAGGACTGGAACACAAAAGGAGGGTGTGTGTCCATATTCATCAAGAACACCCACACCTCCAGGCTAGTAGCACAGCACGCGGAATCTGAGACCATCCAAGTGCAATTAAGAGCAGGTAAACTGACTGTTCAATTTATAGCTTGCTACAGATCTCCCACCTTGTCTCAGGACCCTCACGCAGTATTCCTGAGAACATTAGAAAGTATGAAGATTCTACCCAACACCATGCTACTGGGTGACTTCAACTATCCAAACATTGACTGGGAAAACTACTCAAGCTCAAACGCCCTAGCTCAATGCTTCCTTGAGTTTATAAACTCAAATGCCCTGGAACAGCTGGTCACCACTCCCACAAGAGGTGACAACATACTGGACCTGGTCATCACCAACATGGGGAACCTATGTTCCACACCTGAGGTAAACTCATCATTGGTAAGATCAGATCACAAACTAATCACAATGGACATCCACATCCCGACCTCCCCCCCTCCCACAGTCAAGGAATTCAAGGTAAAACCTTCTCTAAAGCCAACTTCACACTCCTCAAGACCGAGGTGGGAAGTTTCAAAGCTCCCAATCAAATGGAAAATGATGACCCATCGGCAGAATCCTTTACAAGCGCATTCTATGAACATCTTCAAGAATGCATGGACCGAGCCATCCCAAGTAAAACCAAGACCAACTCCTCAAAAAAGAGGAAGCCAGTCTGGTGGACCCCGGCCATAAATAAACTTTACAGCAGAAGGAGGAAACTCCTGCAAGATAGAACAAACTCCCAAAATAAGAAGGCATCTCTGATTAACATCAGTAAAAAACTGTGCTCCCTCATTAAATCATCCAACGCCGACTTCGAAAGAAATATAGCCAATGACTCTAAGGATAACCACAAGACCTTCTTTAAATATGTCAAGAGTCTAGGGGCAAACTCTCAGATATGCTCCGAGCTAGTGCATAATGGCCATAAATACACTGAACCAACCGACATTGCCAACATCCTGGCTGACAAGTTCAGTGCAAACTTCATCCCCCCCTCTCCACCAAAGGGGCTAGCACCCATCCCAGTAGAATGTGGCACTCCAGATATCTTAGACACACAAGTAAAGACAGCCCTTGCACAGTCCAAAAACACAGCATCATTGGGACTAGATGGTATTCCAGGTTGTGTCTTACACGAGCTTCAGAATGAACTAACCCCCCATCTCAAAACACTATTCAAACTCAGCCTCTCTACAGGCTATGTACCCAAAGAATGGCGTACAGCAACAGTTGTACCACTCCACAAAGGTGATGCCACAACTGACCACGGGAACTATCGCCCTATAAGCTTGTCTAGCTTGGTCTGCAAAGCCATGGAATGCATTGTCATGAAGCCCATTAACAGGGACATTGGGAACCTCCAGACACTGGACCCCACCCAGTTTGGTTTTGGTAAAGGCAGATCTTGCCACCTGAACTTGGTCGACTTCTTCGAAACAGTCACCAAGGCCATAGATAAAAAGAAGGTGGTCCACACAGCATATCTGGACCTCGCTAAGGCATTCGACACCATCCCACATTCAGGAATCATAGACAAACTCACCAGCTTAAATATCAACCCCCATGTCATGAGATGGGTTGCCAATTGGCTCTCAGACAGAACCCACATGGTAAGAGTGGCAGGCGCCATGTCTGACTCTAAACCAGTCACAAGTGGAGTTCCACAGGGGTCCTGGGACCCCTCCTGTTTGGTATATATTTCTCCAAAGTACAGGCAAATGCAGAGGGACTGTGGCTAACCAAGTTCGCAGATGACTGTAAATTGGGTGCAATAATTGACTCTCCGGCTGACACAGACATCCTGCAAAAGGGTCTCTCAGAGACAAACAACTGGTGTCAAAGTCACGGCCTCAAGCTAAATGCCAAAAAATGCATAGTAATCCCATTTGGGAAAAACAAAGTACCTACAAACTACCACATAGATGGGAATCCACGAAGTACAAAAGAAGTAATTAGGGACCTGGGTACCCAAGTAGATAGCATGCTCTCCTTTGAGAACCACATAGCCAAAATGGTCAGGAAATCCTTCTATGTGGCACACCTGATCACAAAGGGTTTCTCATCCAGATCTAAGGAGGTGATTGTGCCCCTTTACTCCTCACTCATTAGGCCCATAATAGAGTACAATGCCCCATTTGGGATGTACCTCACTAGACACCTGCAACAACTAGAAAGACCACAGAAGTACCTTACTAAGAGGATTAAGGGCCTTAAACAATTACCCTATGAAGCATGACTAAAAAAGCTCCAGCTCTTCTCAGTCGCTTACCGTCTGCTCAGAGGTGACCTATGCCTGACCTATAGGGCCATGTCAAACCCTGAACTAATGGACATGCTTCACCTCAAAAAAATTAGATCCCTCAGAACCACTCATTCTAGTGACTTGAACCTATAAACAAGACATACTGGAGGGATAGATTCCTGTCCCAGTGACTCCCCTCACTCTGGAATAGAATCCCAATCCATATTCGACAGAGCTCCTTTCTGACCCTCTTCAAGAGAAATCTTGATTAATGGATGGGTAATCATAAGTTCTACCCTGGGATCACTTCAAGAGCCCTGTTAGACAGAGGCCCAGGTTACTAATCTAATGGGGAGGCGAAAACCATCACTCTGTGGCTAGGCTTATAAATGTCCCTGGGCAGATAGCCTAGTACTTACCTATGAACCTATGAAATAGTTGAATCTACCCAAGCTGGAAATGTGAGACTGCAGCCCACTGAAGGAGGGGAGATGGGGGGGGAGTAACTTGGCCAGGAACTGAAACTTGCAAAACTGCTCCTTGTGAAAAGTCGTTTTTATCTCAGTAATTTGTAGACACTTTTGCAAGTTTCTTTCCAAGAATGTGTACTACATCAATAGGAACAACATTTGCAAAACTCAGCACATACCAGTCAATGGCACATGAGCTACAGACTCTCAAACTTGGCATTTTTTTCAGGTGGTCCATTCTAAGTGAATGGAAGTCTAGTCTGACAACAAATGGTAGGGCTATTTGTTCTCACAGTCTGTGCATTGAGACAGATTAAGCTTTCCAAAGGAATCACAATGTCTGCCCCCATGAGGCCAGATGAGAGTAAAAAAAATAATAAAATTAGGAATGAGTACTTATTTTGCTGCAGGCAGCTTTAAGAGGTGCAGTAAATCATGGCAAAATAAAAAATATATGTTATTTCATTGTTTGCCCATGGTGGTCCTTTAAGTGCACACAGAGATCACAGTAAGTCTGGGGCTGATTGCTCCCTTGCTCACCAGGTCCCCAATAAGACTGTCCACTGGCACAGCTATAGGGTCCAGGTCTCAGCCTAGCCGGGCAAGCTAAAACCTCCAGTACCCTCTCTGTCCAACCAGTGCTTCGTGTCCCTGCCAACTAGCTGACACAACACACACACACTTTGAGATAAGTATTTATACAACTTCACAGACACTCCTGGGAAAGGCTAACACAGATTCTCCAGCTGTGCCCCTTTACCCAGACCATGCGGTAGTAATCCCTGACACCACCCAGCTAATAATATCAGCTACTAAAAGGCCCTTAAAAGGGTGTCCAATTATTACTGTGCAATATTATAATCCAATGGTAGTATGACTAACAGTCAAGGCTTACTTTAGAGTGGGCTATTACAATAACCTTTATAAATATGCAATGTACTCTAGAGCTTATCTCTATACAAACCAGTCACAGGTAAAAGGTTTAAAAAATATTTAATAATAAATAATTAAAACACAAGACAAAACTATTACACCACAGAGATATCTAAGAGTTCAGAGATCACACAGAAACATAAAATAATACAGTAGGACAGGTCTTATTTCAAAGAAAAATACTGAATGAATCTTTACTAGCGTTAACTATTCCTAGAAGAAATCACAGTGCTAAAAACTTACATGTGAGCATAAGGCAGAGTGATGATAAGTTGGATATCAAGATCAAAATGTCCCCAGTCTCTTGTGAGAAATAGTATTTCAACATGACTAACAAAGATGTCTCTAAGGCCCTCCCAAATTACATCATTTTTGACACTTAGGTTTTCCCCGTATTCATATTGCATCATCTTAACACCTGGTCTGAGTTCTCAGGCCACAAACTGCATTATTTAGCAATCTAACACCTGCTCAGAAACTTACAACAATACAAGGCATTTCACATATACACTCTAGCAGAAACTAGAGCAATAAAGCACCTTCCATATGTAAATTCTGGTCATAAACTTTAGCCTTAAAACAATGGGCATGAAACCTTCATCCAGACGCACTGGAGCTGAATTCTAATATGAAAGGGTTACAACATGTTTCACTGGGCCAGTAGAGTCCAATGTTGTCACATATTTTGCAGTCCCACATTTCACAGTGTTCTTTTACACTCAAGAAAACATGCTTGTATTTTACATTTATTTACAAATGCCAGAATTATATATCAAATTCTATTTGACTAGGCTGGCAGCCTTTGCCCATCTCTCTCCAATTGTCACAATATATATATATATATATATATATATATATATATTTATTTATTTTGGGGTCTATATTATGCGATCTAAAAGCATGTTCATCGAACACATTTTCATCGACCACTATACAGTGAAAACAATAAACCCCTAATGGCCACATCAGCAAATTTTTTCCCAGAGGAAAAAATAGCTTGGCCAAACAAAAACAGAACCAATTTTCAAACCCTACAAAGTGGGGGGCTTTGCCCCCCAGAACCCCCTAACTAAATATACCAACTCCGAGATCGCACTGCAGTGGGGAAAAGGGCAAATCCCTGATGACAGCCAAGCATTTTTTTACCCTGGGAAAAAATTCACTGAATTGGCCGTTCGGAGTTTAGTGTTTTCACTGTATAGTGGTCGATGAAAACGTGTTAGATGAACACGATTTTCGATGACATAATACAGATCCATTTTTTTTTTCTGTTTCCCAAAATGATGTGAGAAAACTGTTTGGTTAAATGTCCTACTTAGAGTTACAGAGGAGTCAAAATGTAGAAAATGGTAATTAAAGACTCTGTGAGGCAGAATGAACATCATTAGTAGTTGATAACAGTAACTGTTTTTTTTTAAACTTTTAGTACAACCTGTACAACAATATAAGCAGCATAAGAAAATACATGACAGCAAATGTTAAAACTCTGGCAGTACCAAAAGCATGTTTAGTATAAATTAAACAAGGTGTATTCGTTTTACAATCATGCTGTTCTTTCACTTTATTATGTTTTGTGCTGCAGTCTACACTTTTGAAACGATGGAGAGCTTTGATATCAATTATAAGTGTAAAGATACACACTGGACGGTTAGATGAATAGAGATATAACAGATGCATAGTTAGCATATCAAATAGCAATACCACCTGATAGAAATATTATATTGTTCATCAGTTTTTGGCAATAATCATATGTTTTCATCCTTTTCATGTTGATGTTATTATTAATAAATTCATTTCTCCCAGACGCAAATATAAGGGCAACTTTACTTTAAGTGATCACAGTCTGCTGTATGGGCTGGGATTTATAGTCAAGTTGCCTAGCATGTTACGTTACAAGTGCAGTTTTGCATACTTTGCAAGGGCTTCCCAAATTCATAGCTAGTGCAATACTCAATAGCACATGCCTTCACTACTGAACAGTGAGAGCTTAAGGTGTCACATGTAAATGTAGCAATCTGAGGGCACAGTCTATTTAAATTAGGCCATGTGTTTCCTGTTGCACTGCCTTGCGCAGAAAACTTATGTAGTATGGTGATTCATAGACATTCATCCTATGCAAAGTCCATGCAGGATGATGCACAAAATGCATAGCAGCATATATTTAAGAACAGCATTACTTATTCCTATGGGGGGAAATCTGTAGACGGTGAAATAGAGCAGCTTCACTCTCCCAGACTGCCATTCCACATAAAGACTGTGTATATGCAAATGTTACTGTGTGTGTGTGTGTGTGTGTGTGTGTGTGTGTGTGTGTGTGTGTGTGTGTGTGTGTGTGTGTGTGTGTGTGTGTGTGTGTGTGTTGCATGAGGGTTGCCTGCCAATGGTAAGAATGGGAAGATCATGGATGCACTAGACTTCTGTAAGTCTGTAAGCATATATATGTCTGTATGTTTGTGTACCTTTCATGTGTGAGTGCCTGAGTGTCTGTGCTCTTATGAGTGTCTGTACTCTTCATCATCTGACAGGGAAGGCAGAACAGAGAAGTGCAACAAACTATCAGGTAGATACTGTTGTACGTATATTTTGGAGGTTCTTGTCTGTGTGTCATTGTATGTGCATATGCGCGCGCGCGTGTGTGTGTGTGTGTGTGTGTGTGTGTGTGTGTGTGTGTGTGTGTGTGTGTGTGTGTATATACACATCTCTTTGGAAGGGTGTCTTTGTGTATTAGCTGCTTAATTTAGCCTGGCTAATACCTAGTACTTCACTACATAACCCTGTCTGGTTAAAATTTAGTACTGCATTACATGAGTAATAAATACCTGTGGTATATTATGCTTGATATATATGTCATTTGAACAAAATAGCCAGCGTTCATATACCTTAATATTCATCCCTTTTATTCTATTCTGCCTGGAGAATCCCCATGCACGTTCTGTTTTACACAGGAAGAAAAAACCTGCTGTTTAATTTGCCAGACATGAGATGTGACTAGTGTTCATTTATTCAAGGAAGGAGATCCCAGTAGACAGCTTGATACATCAGCATTTATTTATTTATTGGTCTTTGTCTACCAGGAAAGTCCCACTGGATGAAAATCCCATTTTCAGTAGGGGTCCAGTGAGAAAAGTTCCACTGAATTATAATATGAGATACAGATGAATAAAACAAATTATTTGCAAAGGTTCATTACAGAAATGGTTATTTAGGCATCTGTAGAAAGAGGTTCTAAATCACTGGTATCATTATGCAATAATGATAAATCAGGAACAATAAAACATATAGCAGGCAAACAGCTTACTCATCAGGGTTAGCAACATATGAAATATACCTGACATTCGATATTACTTATAAGAGAAGGGAAAATATTTGCAGTAAAATAAACAGATATTTGCAGATGAGTTTAGTAATGTGAAATGCTACTTGGAGGAAGAGCCAGAAAAGGGAGAAAGACTTTGGGTGGCTGTGAGTCAGTGTAGCGGAAGAAGAATGTAAGGATGTAACACTATTTGTTTACAGTTGGTGTTAGGAGTGGGAAATTTTAGAGGATAACTTTAAACAACAGACCCAATAGATTTAGAACTATAATATTTACGGAGATATATATATATTTTTCTCACAGCAGTAATTAATTCATAATTAATTGATTAATTAATAGCAATAATAATTAATAATAATAAATAATTAATTAATTCATAATACATTTCAAGACTGTCTATATCAGCATTACCTTTGGAGAAAGAGGGGAGAAAGGTATGACAATATCTATTCCTGCCTTATTCTCAGACAGAAGCTGAATAACATCACAACAAACTGTGTAGGCCTGGCAACTACAGTTCTTGGAATGTGTATGACATCATAGCAATCTCTGCAGGTATGGTAACTACATGTCTTGGAATGTGTATGACATCAGAGCAAACTGTGCAGGGCTGGTAACTACATGTCTAGGAATATAACCAGAATTTTTTTGCTGCTTATAGAAAGTAAACTTGAATTTCTCATCCAGTATTTACTTGCAAAAGAGCTATAAAACAGTTTTCTTGTTACCGTTTTAGTTAGCCTCAAAAGGCCATGGGCTCATTCCACTCTGTAAATCACTATTTAGGCTCCTTAGACTAGCATTTCATCCTTTACGTAATCTGCTTACATTAAATCAAGTGGTGCTTCATTCTGCGACAGGTATATAGCATTAAATAGGATAATGCTGAGCTTTAGGGGTTAACGGCATGTGCTACATAGTGCTCCTAGAAGCAGTCTGAATAACTACCTAATGGAGCACTGGAGGACATCCAGAAAGCATGTGTTGTTTATGCAATATTCTGATAAACATCTTAAATGACACAGCATCAGCTGTAAAGAAATGCATTTTCAAAAATGACCAAATATAAAGAAATGCAATTTACAGTTAGAAATATGTTCCCGCTGCAACCAACACAAATTTTCTCATTGCAAGGCATGAATAAGAAAACTGAAAGTTTTTGGATCCAGAAATAATTTACTCCTCACTGTTATATATCAGGTTTCCTAGGAAAGTACAACTTGTTCTCACTGACAAGGGGTTTAAATTAAAAAATGTGAGGCATCTTACTTCTATCAGGTATGGATAAATCATTCACAGTGGAATATTTCACTCAGGCAAAAATACTAGTTATAGTAGTATACACAACTTATCTTTGTCTATCAGTGTTATACAATATTCTTCCAATAGATAAATCAAACAATGGTTTGTTTAAAGGATTTATAAAACATGATTAAAAACGAACAAAAAAACATTTCTTCCATTAAATTTATTTCTTTTCCATGGTATAATTTTCGACTTTCTTTATGGTTAACTACTTCAGTGAATAGACAGTTAAAAAGTAGACGGTCTTGGAATTTTGGTTTCAAAAAACAATGACACTGCAAGTAGACTTGTTTAAAAAATGTTGCAAAAATCAGTTCAAATGATGGTCATTACAGCAAAGACTAGAATTAATTTTTTGCCACAACATTTTGCTAACATACAAAATGCTACATCTGGTAAGTTGCCACTTTGGAAAAGCTTGGCAAATATTTTAGATGATTTAATTTATATAGTATTTGTACTACATTATAAAACCACAAAAAGAAGAAGCGACCAGGAAATCTTCACCGTTTATTAAAACAGAAATCTTCAAATCACTGCTCTAGCTCCTCGGATTATACAAGCCTTTAACAGAGTATAACTTATTCAAAAACCATTTCATTAAATACTTTTTACCAAGCATCAACTAATCAATTAACCTCAATTACTTAATTTGTAAAATATTTAAAGCAGTATTTTTTTAAAAAAACAAGTTCACAAAAAAATCTCCAATTACATTCTTGATTAAGTCCTGCTGGACTTAAAGTATTATATTTTAAAATAAATGTTAATTCTTTTTCCCTTAACATTTTTTTTAACATCTGTTGTACTAGAATGTATCTTTTCAATGCATTCTAAAATAGTTACTTGTAATCCACCAAAATCTCCCCCATGTTTTTTCAAGAAAATGCAATGCAACTGGGCTAAATTGACTGCCCTTTTTAATATCACGAATGTGCTCTTTTACCCTAGTTGCTAAATTTATTTTGCTTTCTCCAGTGTAATATTTGTTAAATGGACATCTCAAACAATAAATTATTCATTCACCATTACAACTATGTAAACCTCTTTCCTGAAATTTTATCCCATTCACTCTTGTGAAAGTCTTTTTAACAAAAGGACAGATACTACATTTACCACATGGAAAGGTTCCTTGTAAAACCATATCTCCACATCTAATATTTTCCGGTAGTTGAAATTTTCCATGTACTAGAAAATCCTTCAAGTTCCAACCTCTAGTGTATGAAAATATCACTTTCTTGTTATAAATGTGTGTTAACCGCTTATCTTTTTTCTAATAAATCCCATCCATATTTTATTCCTTCCTTAAACTTTTCACTAAAAAGAGTATATTTTGTCACAAAAAAATACATTTTCCTTTAAATTCATACTATTCTGATTTTCTCTCTCATTCTCTCTATTACAAATTGCTTTTTGCCCATGTCTTTTTAAACTTACTTTATTTATGGCTTGTTGAATCTTTTCAGCATGATATCCTCTATTTATAAACATTTCTGCAGTTTTTTGCATTTCTTCTTCCACATCTTTTGAATCACTACACATTCTATTTATCCTTAACATTTCTCCAAATGGTATTGCCTCCATTATATGTCCTGGACGGCAACTCTCTCCATGTAATAAATACTCACTTTCTTCAAATTTTCTATATATTTTAGTTCTAATACTACCATCCTTTCTACCTTCTATAGTTAAATGCAAAAAATTCACATTATGTCCTAGTTGTATACCATCAAATTTTATCCCAAATCTGTTATTATGAAGATCCTTTATAAATTCTGGGACAAGTTTAGATCCCCCTTTAAACACAAATGTTAAATTGTCAGTGTATCTGTATTATCTCTCCACATATACATTAAAAAATGTGCTGTTATAAATATATAAATTCTCAAACAATCCCATGAACAGGTTCGCGTACATGGGGCAAAAGCTGCCCCCATCGCCGTCCCCTGTAACTGTCTATATATTTCTCCATTGAATTCAAAAATATTGTTCTCCAAACAAAAATGGACTAGTTCTATCATATAATGTGTTCTAGGACTATCACCCAGAAAATGAAGAACTGCTTCCAGTCCATACTGATGTTTGATGCTTGTATATAAGCTAATACATCCATTACTAAAAAATATTTCTCTTTATTCCAGCTAATTTATTTTATTTTTTCTTTGAAATCCACTGCATTTTTAATATATGAAGGCAAAGTTATGGCTTTTGGCATGAAGCACTGATGTAATAAACAAGAGATGTTATGTATAAAATATGCACACACAGACACTATTGGTCTGCCTAGAGGGTTTTCCACGTCTTTATGAATTTTAGGCATACAATAAAATTTAGCCATTTGACTTCCTTTACTTGTAAATTTATAATTTATATCATCATCACAAAGGTAATATAATCTAACACCCTTCTTTAATAATTTCTCGTACTCCTGGATTGCTTCATGATATTGTTCTATATTAATTATAAATATCCTTATTATTAAGATGCACATAGCACATTTTTAGATATTATGTGTAATGCTGTATCACTAACTTGCCCCCCCTTTTCCGCTGGTTTAATTACTATGTCCCTTCTCTTAATTAAACTATTCAAGCTTTCCCATTCTTCCTTTGTAAGATTATACCTAATATTCTTCTTTTTTATAAATTTATTATATTCCTTCTCTGTAGTATAATTCATGAATGTTAAATACTGTTGCAAAGTTTCATTGTTAAACAGAGGTAGTTACTTTCACGTGCTATCATTTCAGTATTCAACTTGCAATATGCATTTATAATAAGATCTGAGTCACAAGAAAGAAAACTACTGTTACTATTATCAGTGTTGTCACTAAAAACATTTAAATCATATTCATTCAATTCATTTTTAAACTGATAAATTAAATATAACTTACGCACAAACTTGAAAATTTCAATTTTCATTTCATATAATCTAGGTAAAACTGTTGGAACAAATCTGAGTCCCTTATTTAACACTTTTAAGTTCATTTCCGATAGTGTAACTTTAGATAGATTCACAACATAAATTGAATTTAAAGTCCCACTAAAACATACACTTTCAGTTCCATTTTCCTCGTTTGTTGTTTTTACATTCATATCCATTCCCCCTTTGTTGCTCTGGCACATTCCAGGATCTCTTCCATATACCCCTGGAGTTCGATTCATTATGGAACTGTTGATACATGTGTTTTCCATTTCCTGGCTTCGGTAATAGTGGATATTCCTCTTCACTTTCATATTCTGTCGACGATGCTCCATATTCTCCATTGGGATGAAAATTACCCTTTTCCGCCATTCCTTGGTCTTCCTGGAACCTGATGCATTAATGCGTATGTGAGCGCTTAATGATCTCAAATGCATTATTGTGCTCATAGTCCCTCATATCTCATGTTAATTTATTCTTTTTTCTTTTAATAATGTCATTCTCATATGATATTAATTTTTCATTGGTGTTTTTCAGGAATTGTTCAGATACAGTCATATTTGTTTGTTTTAATATTTCTTGACATATTATTTTAGTTTCTTCTTTGATATTTGTTCCTCTAAGCTGATCTTGTTCTACTAATATATTAAGAAACTCCACGGCACAAAAAACTATTAGCAATGAAAAACAAGTCCAAACAACTGTAGAGTCAACACTATTATTTAATTAAAACATACTTAAAGCGCTTTTCATTTGCAATCTATGCAAACTTCATCAGAAGTGAAAAATACAAAGAACTATGTCATCCTTTTAAACACTTGATCCAAAAAACGCAGAACAATTAACTAACCATAATTGTTTATCTAACAATTAATAAAATTGAATTAAGCCTGGTGTCAACAACAATATAATCCTGCCTTCTACAAAAATATGTACAATTATATATTCAAATACATAACTTTTGAACAAAAATAAAAAAACGATATTTATAAATTACAGAATGTTAATAAGAAAATAGTATTTGCCTTAAAATAAGAATAAAAATAGAAATAAATCTGTAGAAACCAATGTCAAAATCAATACAATGACTGCACTAATGTACTAGTGCTATAATAACAAACAATTCTACTTTCATACTATATATCATCTTTGCAGAGTCTTCATTTTAAGAATACTGCTAATGGAACAAGACTCATTAAGACCTGGAACATTATATACATTTAATTTGATTTGCCACACTAAATCTAGTTATTCAAGTTTAAGAGGAAAGGGTCCACCTCTAATGTCCTGAACTACATTATCTATGGTCATGAATTTAAACTGATGGTCCACATTAAGATGGATATGCTTTGCCAATGCGTTATCGGTCTTGTTATGACTGATAGCGTACCAGTGTTCATACATTCTGTCACGGAGTCTACATTCCGTCTTGCCTATATAGAAGGCCGGACAGCAAGTACGTCTGGCCAGATAGACTACAAACCTAGAGTTACAATTAAACTTAGATTTAAATTTGTATTTTTGACCATTTACCACAAAGTGGTTAGCTACCTCTACATTTTTACAGTAATTACAACTCTCGCTTTTATTCATCCCAACTATCCTGGGGACCTTCCACTGCTGCTTTTCCAATAAATTCTTAAGATTTTTACCACGTTTATAAACAATATTGGGTATTTAAATACAAATTTAAATCTAAGTTTAATTGTAACTCTAGGTTTGTAGTCTATCTGGCCAGATGTACTTGCTGTCCGGCCTTCTATATAGGCAAGATGGAACGTAGACTCTGTGACAGAATGTATGAACACTTGTACGCTATCGGTCATAACAATACTGATAATGCATTGGCAAAGCATATCCATCTTAATGTGGACCATCAGTTTAAATTCATGGCCATAGATAATGTAGTTCAGGACATTAGAGGTGGACCTTTTCCTCTTAAACTTGAAGAACTAGAGTTAGTGTGGCAAATCAAATTAAATGCATATAATGTTCCAGGTCTTAATGAGTCTTGTTCCATTAGCAGTATTCTTAAAATGAAGAGTCTGCAAAGATGATATATAGTATGAAAGTAGAATTGTTTGTTATTATAGCACTAGTACATTAGTGCAGTCATTGTATTGTTTTCGACATTGGTTTCTACAGATTTATTTCTATTTTTATTCTTATTTTAAGGTAAATACTATTTTCTTATTAACATTCTGTAATTTATAAATATAGTTTTTTATTTTTGTTCAAAAGTTATGTATTTGAGTGTATAATTGTATATATTTTTTGTAGAAGATAGGATTATATTGTAGTTGATACCAGGCTTAATTCAATTTATTAATTGTTAGATAAACAATTATGGTAAGTTAATTGTCCCGCGTTTTTTGGATCAAGTGTTTAAAAGGATGACATAGTTCTTTGTATTTTTCACTTCTGATGAAGTTTGCATAGATTGCAAATGAAAAGCGCTTTAAATATGTTTTAATTAAATAATAGTGTTGACTCTACAGTTGTTTGGACCTGTTTTTTGCTACTAATATATTAACCCATTCTTTGCTACATTTATGTGCAGCACCTGTCCAACGCTGGTGGAATAGTTTTTCTTCTTCCACCATTAAATCAAAAGGCAAATATGGGTTTTTAATAGAACAGAGTCCTCTAGGAGTTATAACTAACTCCAAGTATCTTTGTAGACTTTGTATATTGAGAAATACAGACATTTCTTTCAAAAGCAATCTCTCCATTTTGTCAAGCAACTCTTGTACATCCACATTTGTAGAAAGCTTTATACTTCCACCTACTGCCGCAAATGGGTTAAAATCAACCAACCTTCTACCTTCTTTCCATTTTTGAAAGTAACTAGTTGTATTACTCACACTCGAATGTTCTTGTTGTACATCATTTTTTGAGACTGTATGTCCCTTCTCGCCCATTGAAAGTAGGTAACCGTCTAATGAAGTTTGAGACGAACCAGGTCCCAAGTCTCTCAATAATCGTGGAAACGATGAAAAAGATTCACTGGCCATGAATGTATTTGTACTACATCTTAACAGAATAACATCCATGGGGTGCAGAAATCTCAAAGCATTTGACTACAGATACTAAGTTAAAAATAGCATATATCACATAAAGGACTTTCTGTATCCTATAATATTTCATCACATGTACTAAGTGCCCACCACAGTTGTGGACCTTTATGACAATGAGACTTTGTTGTCATGGCTGCCAGTGCAGGATAAGTTGATTTCAAATGTGCTGGGAATGCCTAAGAATGTTTAATTGCTGCATGAAAATTACTAACATTTTTACACAAGTGTTTGAATATGACATTCTACTTTTAAGAATGCTAGATAATAGGGTTAACAGATTTTTAACAAAGGAAATTGGTAAAGATTTTTCATTTAGCTACTAAAATAATCATTCTTTCTAGCTGAGAACATCCTTGTAACTCCATGTCAACACAAATTACTGACTGAATATCAGCAAGAGGAAAGGAGGATTACAGGGGAATATGCAATTTTCTTGTAATTTTGCACTCATCAGTTAACATGTATCGAACCTGTTCCTGTCAAATGGTAGAAAATATATATGTGTTCTATAAGTATGCATAATTTTTGATATGTAGGGATTCTAGAATCCAATTTTTGTTTCTTGATAAAAAAAAAGCCAGCCTCCGAGCCCTACAATTTTTACAGAGTTAAAAGGTGTATGGGGTAGCCTGACACAAAAAAGGTTGAATGGGGGGGGGGGAGTGTGGAGGACTGACATAAACAACAGATGAGGGCACACAGGAACATACAAGTAATGCTAAGACATACAGAAACAGCTTGCTTTAATAGGAAAAAGATTGGGTGGTGCATTTGAATATAATGCCATGTGCCATTCTTATCCAAGCATTGAAGAATATGGATCAGTGGTTCATAGGTTCATAGGTTCATAGGTAGGTACTAGGCTATTGGCCCTAGGGCCTATATAAGCCTAGCCAAAGGTACCCTGGCTTTCGCCACCCAAGAAAATTATTTTCCTGTGCCACTGTCGAGCAGAGCCACAGAAGTGATCCCCGGGGTGAATTTCCTATCTCCCATCCAATCATCAAGATTTTTCTTGAACAGTGCTAATGAGGAGCTTTGTTTAATATAGATAGGTAGTTTGTTCCAGAGTATGGGAAGTCTCTGGGAGAGGAATCTATCCCTCCAGCATGTTCTGTTTATTGTGGTGACGAGGTTTAGATCCCTAGAGCGTGTAGCTCATAGGGATTGGGATTTATTTAAGTGGAGCATGTCTAAAAGCTCTGGGTTTGACATAGCTTTGTGTGTTAGGCAGAGATCACCTCTGAGTAGGCGATATGCAATGGAGTAAAGCTGCAGTTTTTTGAGATGGTCTGCATAGGGCATCTCTTTGAGGCCGGTAATCCTCTTTGTGAGGTATTTCTGTGGCCTTTCCAGTTGGTGTAGATGTCTTGTGAGGTACATACCAAAAGGGGCATTGTACTCTATAATGGGTCTAATGAGTGATGAGTAGAGGGGAACAATGACTTCTTTTTTCCTGGATGAGAAACCTTTTGTGATGAGGTGTGCCACATAGAAGGATTTCCTGACTACTGTGGCAATGTGATTATCAAAGGAGAGACTACTGTCCACCTGTGTCCCAAGGTCTCCTATCACACTTTTGGTGTTAAGTAGACTACCACCTATGTGGTAGTTCATTGGTACTGAGTTTTTACCAAAAGGAATGACAATGCACTTTTTGGCATTGAGCTTGAGGCCATGGCTTTGACACCAGGCATCTGTCTCAGCAAGGCCCTTTTGTAGGATGTACACATCTTTTGGAGTTTTGATTATAGCTTCTAGTTTGCAGTCATCTGCGAACTTTGTTAGCCAAAGACCTTCTGTGTTGGCCTGTACTTCAGAGAAGTAGATACCAAACAGGAGAGGACCCAGGACTGAACCCTGTGGTACTCCACTTGTCACTAGTCTGAAACTGGATTTGGAGTCTGCTACTTTCACAGTGTGGGTTCTGTCAGTGAGCCAGTTGGCAACCCATCTTGTGACATAGGGATTTATACCTAGTTTACTGAGTTTATCTATAATTCCAGAGTGGGGGATGGTGTCAAAAGCCTTGGCGAGATCTAGATAGGCTGTGTGAACCACCTTACCCTCATCTACGGCTTTGGTGACTGCTTCAAAGAAGTCTATCAGGTTTAGGAGACATGATCTGCCTTTTACAAAGCCAAACTGGGTGGGGTCCTGAGTTTGAAGATTACCAATGTCATTGTTTATAAGTTCCATGATGATACACTCCATAGCCTTGCAGACCAGGCTCGTTAGGCTAATGGGGCGGTAGTTTCCGGGGTCTGTGGTGGCTCCCACTGTGGTTGACAGTTAATATGGGTAAAATTTTAAGAAGGAGATACAGACATAAGTAGACCATATTTTCAGGATTCCATACGGGGCAGAGGTGGAGAACTGTATCATCAATCCTGATAACAAGGGTGGCTAAAATAGAGTTTAGGTAGAACAGAGGAAATGTCTTGGGTACACAGATATCTGGGGGTCTGCAACAGTGTGACATCTCCATTGGCATACAGAGACAAAGTCCTGACTACACTCTAGTGACATCAGCTCACTTAGCAACGTGGGCACCTACTGGAGGCTAAGTGGGAAAAAAGGACTGATGAGGTTTAAGCATACTCAGCTCACTTCAGTGATAGGTCTGGTGAGCATATATCTGGGTATACTGCTTGTGGTAGCATCCTTGGTGAAGATTAAGGATCATGTGGAGATACTGGCTACAAGCAGGTGGTACAAAGGTTGCAGCACACATGGAGTGATAAATATATATATTGCAAGACTTGTTCTATTCTAACTCCTTAGATGTTATGGGCATATAGGACGAAATGTAGGGACCCAACTCCAGACACATGTCTTTACTGGGGTATCCATCATTGTCAGTATGATGGAGGCTGTAAGACTGGAGAGATTGATCCTGGGTAGCACAATGTAAATCTGCAGTACTGATGAAGAGTAGGAGCTTAAGAGGTGTCATACAGCCTCAGAAGTCCAGTTCAACCTGAGTAACCCATAGAAAAAGTGTAAGCAGAATACTAGCACCCTTAGGGATGAGAAGACTGAAAGATGAGGCAGGGCTGAGATATGCAGGACAGACTATTTTAAAAGCTAAGAGGATGGTGAGTAATATCAGAAGGGATGGTTAACAGGAGTCTCATACACATAAACAACATATGATTAATAATAAAATGATCAACAGCAAAATATCTAAAACTAAAAATATCTAAACAGAAAAACACTCAGAAAATTGGAGTTATCCTAAGAAAGGTTATAGCCCTTTCCTTACTGTTGTACATCTTCAGAGTTTATATATATATATATATATATATATATATATATATATATATATATATATATATATATATATATATATATAAACTATGTATATATATATATATATATATATATATATATATATATATACACATATATGTATATATAAAATTAGCAAGGTATGTGGGGTGCAGGGGGGGCTTGCCCCGACTTTGTCATATTTTTAAATTTTTTTTTGAAGTAGATAGATGTTGTCACATTTCTCACTCCCTGCTAATTATATGTACCACCTCTGAGGTCACACAACAGTGAGGAATGGGTATAAACCCTTTCTTAGTATAACTTCAATTTTGTCAGTCTTTTACGTTCAGATATTTTTACTTTTAGATATTTTGCTGTTGATCATTTTACTGTTGATCATATGTTGTTCAGATCATTTCGGGTATACACACACATACACACACACACACACACACACACACACACACACACACATGCACACACACACACACACACACACATACATATATATATATATATATATATATATATATATATATATATATATATATATATATATATATATATATATATATATATGTATATCTATAAGAACCAGCAAAAATGCCTGGAAGTAGGTTTCAAACACCAAATGCAAGGTGCAACATCAAATCCACAAAGAATCAACACTCAAGATTAAAGGCCAAATTCTTACAGTTAATGGCTAAAACGATATCTGTTACACCAGTTGCAAATCAGTTTCACTGGTGACCACAGCTTCCCCCTTGCAAAAAATAAATGTTACATCTTAGCAGGATTATATAACAATTCAGATGTCACATGGCAAACATACACCAATACCAGTGGTGAGAAATAAAGAAAAAAAGGCAAAATCAGTTCTGCTATTTGCTTTCTCCTTAAACACTGAAATGCATAAAAGTAGTCATTCAATACAGATTGGAGCAATGCCCCCATCTTTGCTATCCACCCTCTTTCTTGTTTTATCAGAAATACTTTCTATACATTCCTTATGCGTATTAGAACTTCGGGAAATAGCATTATTGCCAGTAAAATTGAATGTAGCATTTTAATGAACTAAGGAGTGTTTATATAATGCACCCCTGCTTTTTATTTCATATCTATTGTCACTTAACATCTGCAGAAATTCTGTCATTTAAGGCACATATTGTTTGACCCATTTAGAAGACACCACAGAAACTTTCTACAAGGTAATTTATATTTCTTGTATTGCACGTTACCACAGTTCTTATTTGTATTGTGGAATATAGATATTACATGTGTTCCTACATGGTTTACTTCCACATAATATGGTTGTGGTGGTGGTAAAATGTAATAGCAATAACCCACGCCTGGGTGTGGGTAATGCTAAATTTACCCAAGGTTGGCGTGGTTTGGTCCCGAGGGCGAAGCCCGAGGGACCAAACAAAGCCAACCATGGGTAAATTTAGCATTACCCACACCCAGAAGTGGGTTATTGCTATTATACCATGACATTATTTAAGAAAAGACACTATTACTTTTCTTAAATAATGGCATAGTATAATGCCTGTTTGCTGCCCTTCCGCAGATGTCTGGCATCCGCGGCAGTTCTGATGTATTGCGCTCGCAGTACATCAGAGCTGTGGCAAAGCAATGGAGAAAGCAAGATCTCCGTTGCTTTTTTTTTTAAGCTATGTTAAATGAGTTTAACATGGCGAGACAGTTTTAAAATAACCAACGGAGATGTCCGTTGCTTATTTTAAAACTGTCTCGCTATGTTAAACTCATTTAACATAGCGAACACTAAAAGCAACGGAGATCTTGCTTTCTCGTTTTTAAACACTGTCTCGCTATGTTAAATGGGTTTAACATAGCGAGACAGTTTAAATAAGCAACGGAGATCTCCGTTGCTTATTTTAAAGCTGTGTCGCTCTGTTTAACCCATTTTACATAGCAGACAGTGTTAAACGAAGTTATACTAATGGAAAAAAGTCCGGGCGACCGGACCTTTTTCCATTAGTATAACTCGATTTACAACAGGCACGCTGGCCAATCAGCGTGCACGTTTTGGGGGGGTCATGGTATAATATGTTTTTTATCCCTTTTGTGGTAGTTAAGAGCTGTGACAAACACTTATTTCTTCTGTAACCAAATATACATTTCTTGCCTAACCAACCATTTCATGTGCTGTCACAAGGTAAAATTGGCCAGTGATTGTTAATGAGGTTCCTTATCTCAAAATAGTTGACACCAAGGGAAGCAACAAAACAAATGTTTTGCTGTGTACTTTTCCTTCAGGAAGCATATTCTAATATGTCAGCTCTATCCATTTTGATAATTTCAGTCATGTGATGGCTGCATCCCCCTACCATACATCCACTCCACACCCCCACACCCACTCAAAAGCTGTACAATTTAGCATCCAAGGCTGGACAGGATTAGGGGTTAGGATAACAATCCGCTGTCCATCTTTGTTTTATCTGAAAAAAAATGTAATCGCCAGATTTTGCTTTTAAGGTTGCCATAGGAATAAATGCAAGCTGCAATTTCCTTTGCATCTTCCTGATAGTGTAAGAAAGTTCCTTCAATAGTTCCAGGACTTTCATCCACTCATTGCTGAAATTCTTAATCTAGATAGAGTTGGATAACTTAGATATCCAGGTGAGTGATGAATCTGTGGCTGCAGCTCATGTGTTTTCTCTGTATTATGAGGTGTTTTGGTGTCACGTAGGCTGTTCCCACTGTTTCCCATCATCTGGGATGCACTCTTGACTTGCTGCTCTGGTTTTGCATACTCACCTATAATCTAGTGGGGGAACCTGTCTGTTGGTCAATCCACCACATTGTTTGGTTCACAGTCAATTTACTTTAGTTATAATCCTTTGATATTAAAGTCATGAAATGCAGGAATTTTACAATTGTAATTGCTGATCAGTTTATTCTGACCTTCAACCAGTTCCTTTCCATGCTGAATGCAGGTCATTTAGATGAACTCTTTCTGCTCTGTAATGTGGCAGTACAGTCTGCACTGGATTTCCTCCCACCTTGTGCATACCCTCTCCACCTGACCCTCATAACCTTGGTGCTGTGTCAGCTGTGTGAGTTTATGAGTCTAGGGTACAGGCTCGAGTACAAACAGAGATGTTCATTCTCTTTGGTGCTGTGCTTAGACTTGAACACAACACCTTTTACTGAGCTAACATCTCACGTAAAGATAAACAGAAAAATAAACAAAAAACATGGACTATGTAGGAAGGAGCCTCTATTAACCAAAGTAAAATAAATGAGTGCTTTCATGCTAAAGAGTGCTTCATTGGGTAGGTGTATTTTTCCAGTTGACAAGTTGTCTTAGAATCGTGGTTTGTCCTGACACCTGATGTTTTGTTTTTTTTTGGGGGGGGGGGTTTCATAAAGAAGCAGTATTCCTGACCAGAGAGAGAGATCTCTGCAGCATTGAACTGACCAAGAAAGCTCTTTCAAGTGATTCACAGGCTAAGACGCCTAGTAGGGCTGTCTACCTGCAGAGCATTTTCTTCTGACAAATGTGAAATGGTCATGTATTCCTTTGCAGCTAAGCTGGTATCAATGAGGACAATGTCTCCTTCCATGCTACATTTGGAGGTCATATACAGCATCGACAAGGAGTGTTTGACCTGGTTGCAATATGTTACCTCCTCTTTTGTATCTAACTGCTTAATGCTCACTGCAATTTACATAGATTCATAGATTAGTACTAGGCTAACTGCCCTCATAGACCATTTTAAGCCTAGCCAATTACCCCCTATGAGAATCAAACCCTGCACCCTGTGCTTCTAAGGTAAACACCTTAACCATTACGCCATCCTCCCACCCTTAGGATATTAAGCCATTTCTCATCTTACTTTTAAAATCTGCAACATCTGGTCCAAGACCTCCAATCATTGGATAGCCCACATCTCTCAGTAGTCATCCTGAAATTAGTACTTCTGTTTTGCTCCTGGTGAGTGAAGGAGCAAAGGGACATTATTTCCTGGAGACCGGTGATCACCTGAATGCCTGATAACTGCTTCATAGGTGCCAGCTTGGAATTTGTGCTCCTGTTTTACTCCTAGTGAAAGAAGGATTCCTGATTGTTTCTGATCGGGCAATGATTATCTGTGTGGGACCTTCCTGACTGATCTAGTTGCTATTTAAGGTATCTGCCAGGAAAATGCTACAACAAGTCTACAGACCCCTGCGTCATCTGGGACAAGACTGATGATCACCAAACAGCCTGTGGCCTGCTTCTTATCTTGGGATTACTGCTACTGTTTTCCTTCTAGTGAGAGAAGAAGCAAAGGGGCATTTATTCCAGCAGTGTGAAGCTATGGTGAGATCAGCATTAGTAGTAACCAAGTAGCAGCCAATTAGGCGAATCCCCACTATTCATCATTCTTAACAAAGTAACTTCTTTTTTTTATAGTGAGTACTGCTTGATTAGCTTCTGTCTAACCTAATTTCAGAATATCTCCCTAAATACTTCAGCTATAAATTGTCAGAGTCTACGTTGGTGTTTTCCCCTCAAGTGGTTGGTAGTGCCCTGTATAAATGCAGGCACCTTGAGTTGACATTTTTCTTGTAAAAGCACCCTTGAAATTTCACAAATACCTAGTTACATACAGGTACCTAGTTTGTGCAGTGCTCCCAGAGTTGCAGACCATATACTCCTGACTATATTCTCAACAGAACCATCTAATCAATAAAAAGGGGCCTGTTTTTCATGGATATGAACTTTCCTACTAACTCTATTACCAGCTTGATGGATATGGGCCTACTGAGGCAATGTAGAAATTGCTTCATGTTTACTGACAACCAGCAAATTCTCAAACAAACTGAGAAGGTATGTGAGAGATGTATTTACACAATGTCACTGGTGGCAAAGTTCTCATGTAAAAGCACTTCTAATGTCAATCAGGTTGTCAGTAGTACACATGCTGCACCCATGCAGCATGAAGCAGACATAGAGACTCATATGTTAAGGCATTCAAATCAATCTTACTAAAGCCCAAACACCTCCTAAACAAAGTGCACGTAAATACCCTCAGCAGCCCCAGAATGGAGTCTTTCAAAACAACACCCACATCAACACATTCAGCCACATCTCCTGGAGCATCTACATCTAAGCCCATAAGGAAAGCCACCACAAAACCCAACTTTCTGGTCATTGGAGAGTCCATTGCGAGACACACTGATGTACCTCTCACCAGGCAGACTAAGGAGAAAGTCACAGTCAGCTGCTTATCAGGAGCCAGGATCTGCCATATTATTCAAGCACTCAGGTCATTGGGCCATATATACCAATATGACTCAGTCATAGTCCATGTGGGTGCAAATGAAATGAGACATACCTCCATGGACTATATAATAAGAGACATCATGGAGTTCTCTGAATATGTGTCCCAGGCTTTTATGAGCCTAGCAATGAGCAGCACTTTACCTTCTCCAATACGAACAGAAGATGACTGACTTTAATAACTGGCTTAATTTCTGGTGTCATTCTAAAGAGGTGTAATATTTTTCTGCTAGGAAGTAGCTGGTCAAGAAACAATGCTGCTTTCCTAAGGATGGTCTGCACATCTCCCCTGTAGGCTTTTAAATATTAACTAAAACACTGTCCCAACCAGTGCCTTTTTTAGGCAATGTCAAACTGGAAATACTTATGACATAGCAAATCAAAAGCAAGAAAATCTTAAGGCATTTACTGCTCAATGCTAGGAGCGTTAAAAAAAAAAAACAAGAAACTCCACACCCTACAAGCACTCCTCATCCTAGAGAATGATGATGTCTTTATGGCCACTGAGGCATGGTTTAAAGCCAAGGAGAGCACCTCAGCAGTTCACGGCTACAATGCCTTGCACACTTCCAGATTAGCTACTACACAGGCAGGGACTGAAGGTAGAGGTGTATTGATTTATATCAACAATAAATATACCTCAAGGCTGGTCAAACAGGATGATGCACTTGAGCTTCTCCACATTCAAATGGCCATAGGCAAAATCCCATACCACTTCCTTGCAAACTACAGGTCCCCCT
Organism: Protopterus annectens; assembly: GCF_019279795.1. Lineage (NCBI taxonomy): Eukaryota > Metazoa > Chordata > Ceratodontiformes > Protopteridae > Protopterus > Protopterus annectens. The sequence continues at coordinate 612,081,263 of NC_056750.1, read as the reverse complement.
CCATGACCCAGGAAACCCATAACATGTATTTAAGCTTCCTGAAAACACTCACTGTCCAACTCAGTACTATATTCTTAGGTGACTTTAATTACCTCACTATTAATTTGGAATCATATACGATATCCAACATGCAGACAGAGAGATTTCTGGATTTCGTAAACACAAACTCCATTGACCAGATTGTCAATTCACTGACCAGGAGTGTGACACCCGTGCCCTGGCCCAGCAATCAAGCTTCAGTCCTCACCACCAACACTAGTGAGGGGCATCTCATATAGGAGGAAAGGATAACAAATACACACAGTAAAGTGCAATTTCCCTTAAGAGCACACAGAGATCACAGTCAGTCTGGGGCTGGTCATTCCCTTGTTCTCCAGGTACCCAATAAGACTCCCCACTGGCACAGCTATAGGGTCCAGATCTCAGTCAGCTGGGCAAGCTAAAACCTCCAGCACCCTCTCCGCCAACCAGTGCTTCGTGTTCCTGCCCAAGTAGCTGACACACACACACACTTTGAGATGAGTTTATACAACCACACAGACACTCCAGGGGAAGACTGGCATAGGTTCTCCAGCCGTGCCCCTTTTACCCAGACTATACGGTAGAAATCACTGCCACCACTCAGCTAAAGGTTTAAAAATATTTAATAAATACTAAAAACACAAGACAATACTTCTTACTACACAGTGCTAGTCAAGAGTTCAGAGATCACAGAGAAATACTTAAAATAATTCAGTAGTTCAGTTCTGACATCACAGAAAAACACTTAGTCTAATCTTTCTAGTTCCTAGCTACTTCTAAGAGAAAACACAAGTCTAAGATAACTTACATATAGACCAAGACAGTGCTGTGAGTTGGATGGTCAAGACAAAAATGCTTAATAATCTCTGATTCTCTCTGTTTTTAAAATTACATTCCTGGTTCCCATTACATCATTCTTCACACTTCCCTGGGTTCCCATGCTACAGAAACTATATTTACATTCTTAACATCTCCTTGTGTTATCTTGCAGCTGGTCAGGAAGCAGAGCAATAAAAATACATTTGCATGTTTAAATCTAGCAATTTAACTCTTGGTTAAAACAATAGAAAGAATGTCTTTATCTAGACAGGCCGGAGCCGACTTTAGATCAAAGGGTCACAACATGTTTTATGTGGTCTACAGAGAGCACTGTTGTTTCATTTTTTTCCAGTTCCACATCTAACAGCAGGTTTTTTTTCATGTAAGACAACAAGCCTATGTCTTACATTAACATTTACAAATGATAGAATTATCTATAAAATTCTATCTGACTAGGCTGGCAGTCTTCACATCCTCCCCCCCGGAGAACTCAAGTTAGTTTTTCAAGTGACCCTTATGAAATGCTGCTTGAGGGAGGGTTAGGTCTATCTGAGTATACCTTACCCCATTCCCTGTCTTGAGAGCCCATTTGCATTGGCATTGCTAAACCCACTGCGGTGCTGCACTGACATATCATATGCTTACAAACCCAGGCTCCATCTTAGCAACTTGGCATTTTGCTGGCTGGCTCTGTTTAACCATGTTAGGGGGTTATGATCTGTCACAACAGTGAATTTCCTTCCATACAGATAAGGCTGAAGTTTCTGCAGTGCCCACACTATGGCTAGAGATTCCTTTTCTACAGCTGCATAGCATTCCTAACTGGGTTGGAGCCTATGACTGAGATAAACCACTGGGTGCTCTTCTCCCTCTGAAGAAATCTGGCTAAGTACAGCTCCCACCCCATGGTTTAAAGCATCCACCTGCACAACAAATTATTTGCTGTAATCTGGACTGGCTAACACAGGGGATCCTCCCAAAGCTTCTTTAAGCTTCTGGAATGCCTACTAACATGCTGGGGTCCACACTACCTTATCTGGCCTGTTCTTCCTTGTCAAGTCTGTGAGGTGAGCAGCTATGGTACTATAACTGGGGACAAACTTTCTGTAGTACCCTGCTGTCCCTAAAAATGCACTCTCCTGCTTTTTGGTAAAAGGTGCAGGCCATGCCTGAATGGCTTCCACTTTGGCAAGTTCTGGCCTTATCTTACCACTCCCCACTCTATGTCATGGATAGGAGACCACTGCCATACCCACCTGAACTTTGCTCAGCTTAATGGTCACTCCTGCCCTCTGTAGTTTGCCCAGCACCACCCTGACATGCTGAAGGTGCTCTGACCAGGAATGGCTGTAGATGGCAAAATCATCTAGGTAAGCAAGGTCAAATCCTCCTGCTCCTGCTAGAATATGATCTACCAGCCTCTGGAAAGTTGATGGGGCATTCTTCATCCCAAAGGGCATTTTGGTGAACTCATACAAGCCACAAAGGCTGACTTCTCTATAGCACTGTGAGTCAAGGGCACCTGCCAGTAACCCCTGGTAAGATCAATGGTTGTAAGATACTTAGCCCCACCCAGCTGCTCTAGGGCCTCATCTGTCCTAGGCATGGGGTAAGCATCTGACCCTTTGTGACTAATTTCCTGTAGTCCACACGGAACCTGGTGCTGCCATCCTTCTTTGGCAACAGCACCACTGGGGAGGCCCAGGGACTGTTGGACTCTTGAATCACTCCTAGTTCCAACATCACCTGTACCTCCTCCCTCAGAGTCTGTTTGACTCTCTCAGGCACTCTATAAGGGGCCTGCCTAATAGGCCTTTGGGGTCCTGTATCCACCTGGTGCTGCCCCGGATGGGTGCACCCTGATTTCCCAGTGAACATGTCCCCAAATTCCTGCAACACTGCTCGGATTTCTTGAACCTGGGTAGGAGATAGCTGCTGGGACATTGCTACCCCTTCCACTGAGGTGTCAGTCCGAGCCTCACTGAAGAGGTCAGTCACAAGATCTCTCTCAGACTCCTCCAGCAATCCACTGCAAATGCTCAGCACAAGGGCCTCCCTATCATGGTAAGGTTTCATCATGTTAACATGGTACAATTTGTGCCCTTCCTCCTGCCTAGCAGTTCCACCATGTAGTTAACATCACTTACCTTTCTTACCGCCTTGTAGGGTCCCTCCCAAGTTGCTTGAAGCTTGTTGTGTCTGACAGAAATGAGAACCATTTACCTGCTGCCCCACAGCATACTCTCTAGCTTGAGCATTCCTGTCATACTACACCCTTTTCTGTTGTTGGGCTTCTGCTAGGTTCTCCTGGGCCAATCTCATGAGTTCCCTGAGCCTTGTCCTGAGGTTTAGGATGTATGCCACAACAGACTCCTTGTGAGACTTGCAATCACCTTCCCAGTCATCTCAAATTAAATCTAGAGGTCCCCTCACCCTATGCCCATACAGCAACTCAAAGGATAAAAAACCTCTGGATTCCTGGGGAACCTCTCTGTAAGCAAATAACATATGGGGCAAATATTTGTCCCACTCCCTCTTAAACTGATCTGCAAATGCCCATAGCATAGACTTGATAATAGAGTTTAACCTCTCAACAAGACCATTAGTCTGGGGATGGTAGGGGGGGTGATCTTCATGTGCTTCACCCCACAGGGCTTCCACAGACAAGCCAGCAGGTCTGACATGAAATTGGCACCTCTGTCAGTCAGTATTTCTTTTGGGAAACCTACCCTGCTGAAAATCTCTAACAAAGCATTTGTCACCTTCTCTGCCTCAATGGAAAACAAAGCCACTGCCCCAGGGTATTGTGTAGCATAATCCACTACCACTAGGATATACTTTTTCCCTGTGGAACTTGGGGTACTCATGGGGACCCACAATATCCATAGCTACCCTCTGAAATGGCTCCTCAATCACAGGCAAAGGCATCAAAGAAGCTCTCACCTTGTCTCCTGTCTTGCCTACCTTTTGGCACTGCTCACAGGTACTGCAGTACCCTGTTTCATCACTGGAAATTCCAGGCCAATAGATGTTCTGAATAATATGCCACTTTGTACGTTTTATGCCCATATGAACTACAAAGGGAATATCATGGGCTATAGCTAGATGCGCCAGATGGTAGGTTCTAGGCACTACCAGCTGCTGTACTCTCTCACCTTCTAGCCCTCCCTCAGGGGTCCACTCTCTGTATAGTAACCCTTTGTTCCAGTATACATATTCCCCCTTTCCTTGAGAATCAGGTGCCTACCTAGCTACCTGCCTCAGACCTTGCAATGTAGGGTCTGAGAGCTGAGCCTGTCTCAACTCTCTCCTTGTAACCCTTTCCAGCTCCCCTTCCACAGGAAGTCTGGCATCCTCCGAAAGTGGTGCCTCACTGTCAGCCTGGGTACCACTACTCACCTCTCCCTTTGAAGTCACTCTGTTCAAGAGACCATCAGTACCCCCAAGCGGCTGTGGCTCACCTTCAGTCTCACTGCTACAGGGTAGCTCCCTCCCTGAAGTAACCACCTCACCAGTCCTGGCTGCAAGTATGTAGCCTGTTTGGGTCTCCCCCAGGCTACCAGACCCACATGCTTGTCTCCTAGCCTAACTGCATGTAACTGCATAAGCACATGATACTGCTTCATCCAAATCCTTCCCTATCAGGTCAACTGCAGGATGGTAGTTTGGTACCCCTGTTGTCTCAAGACAACCTACTATTGGCATTTTGTCTTTCCCACTTACTGGCTCCCTCACCTTTTGTTCTCCACCTTGCCTCCATGGACACCTGGATGCCACATGGCCTCACTGGTTGCATTCAAAACATTTAACCCTAGCTCCTGGACGTGTACCTAGACTAGTGGCTTTCCCTGCTACTGGCAGATTCTATTGGGGCAGTCTGTGCTGCACACCATGGGTTCCTTTAGAGCCATGAGCAGTACTGGAGGTCCCTTTCCTATGCAGGGCTGCCCTGCTTGCCAGGTATAGGTCTCCCTTCTTCCCCAACTCATCTGAAGTAGCACATTGTCTATCAGCTAACCAGATCTTCATATCCTCAGGCAAAATACTAAGGGCTTGTTCCCTCACCAAAAGGTCTGCCAGCCCTTCAAAAGTGGTGACCTGACATCCACTTACCCACCTATGGAAATAAGTGCTTAGTTCAGCAACATATTCACACACACACTTTCATCTGCCTTGCGTCTATGCTCACAAAACTTTTTCCTATACGTTTCAGGTGTTAGCTTAAACAATTCTAGCAAGTGATTTTTGACAACAGTATAAACAAAACATGCAATGTCAGACATTTTTGACAAAACAGTTACAGCTTTACTATGGAGTAAGGGGATCAGGAACCGTACCCAGAGCCTTTGGTCAACACTATACTGTTTGCATACCCTCTCAGACATATGAATGAAACTATCAAAATTACCCCCCCCCCTTTAAACTGCGGAAGAAATTTACTGACCTGTTGTGCTTCTGGGGTCCAGTCACTCCCTTCCCCATTACCTCCATGACTCTGGCAAAGAGTCAGCATCTCCTTCTCATGCTGCCTCTGCTTGTCCTTTTCCTCAGCTTCCAGGCATAGCAGTTTCTAATTCTCCTCAGCCTCTAAGCTCCTCAGTCTCTCAGATGCTTCTATTTCCATATGCCTGGCCTTCAACACAAGTCTGTAGATGGATTTTTAAGTCCTCTGCAGAAAGGTTGAGCTGTCCATTCTCCGAGGGTATTATATCTCCACTGCCAGTCTGATTGTCCTCCTGGTTGTTTTCTGATGCAACTGTAACCAAGGCTGCAATCAGGTCTGCCTTAGTCAGGTTTCCATGCACCAGTCCCCTAGCCTGCCACATCTCCACCAGCTTGCTCCTTGTCAGATTTCCATACTCCTCTGCTGACATGCTGCCTGCTCACCTGACTAACTAAGCTAACAAAAGAAATAAAACAATTGTGATCTGAACTCTGAGTATTCACTGTGTGACTGATTTAGAGTACAAAACACCTTCAAAGCTCACTGTACCCAAACTACAGGAATTCACTCTACCCACACCATTACAAGCCAACTGGTATTTGCCACAAATTAATATGTGGTGTGGATATCCCACCACTGCCTAACAATTAATATGTGATGCCTGTGCCCTGGCCTAGCAATCAAGAGACCACTAACACCAGTGAGGGCCATCTCATATAGAAAGAAAGGATAACAAATACACACAGTAAAGTGCAATTTCCCTTAAGAGCACACAGAGATCACAGTCAGTCTGTCGCTTCCTTGCTCTTCAGGTCCTCAGTAAGACTCCCCACTGGCACAGCTATAGGGTCCAGATCTCAGCCAGCTGGGCAGGCTATAACCTCTAGCACCATCTCCGTCCAACCAGTGCTTCATGTCCTTGCCCAAGTAGCTGACACACACCCACACTTTGAGATAAGAGTTTATACAACCACACAGACACTCCAGGGGAAGGCTGGCACAGGTTCTCCAGCTGTGCCCCTTTTACCCAGACTATACAGTAGAAATCACTGCCACCACCCAGCTAAAATTTATCAGCTACTCAAAGGCCCCGAAAAGGGTGTCCAATTATTACTGTGCAATATTATTATCCAATTGGTAGCATAACTAAACAGTCAAGGCTTATTAGCGTGACTTGGTACAGTAATCACTATAAATATGCAATGTACTCTAGAGCTTAAATTATCTCTACACAAAACAGCCACAGTTGAAAGGTTTAAAAATATTTAATAATAAATACTAACAACACAAGACAATACTTCTTACTACACAGTGCTAGTCAAGAGTTCAAAGATCACAGAAAAATACTTAAAATAATTCAGTAGTACAGTTCTGACATCACAGAAAAATACTTAGTCTAATATTTCTAGTTTCTAGCTATTTCTAAGAGAAAACACAAGTCTAAGATAACTTACATATAGAGCAAGACAGTGCTGTGAGTTGGATGGTCAATAATCTCTGATTCTCTCTGTTTTTAAAATCACATTCCTGGTTCCCATTATATCATTCTTCACACTTCCCTGGGTTCCCAGGCTAACAGAAACTACATTTACATTCTTAACATCTCTTTGTGTTATCTTGCAGCTGGTCAGGAAGTAGAGCAATAAAATGAATTTGCATGTTTAAATCTAGCAATTTAACTCTTGGTTAAAACAATAGAAAGAATGTCTTCACATCTAGACAGGCCGGAGCCGACTTTAGATCAAAGGGACACAACACGTTTTACGTCATCAGCAGAGAGCACTGTTGTTTCATTTTTTCCAGTTCCACATCTAACAGCAGCTTTTTTCCCCATTTAAGACAACAAGCCTGTGTCTTACATTAATATTTACAAATGATAGAATTATCTATAAAATTCTATCTGGCTAGGCTGGCAGCCTTCACCCGGAGTACAAAGACAATGGATTTGGTCCTCACTAGTATGGAAGAATGCTGCACACCCTCTAGTGCAATCTCCTCTCTGGTAAGGTTAAACCACAAAATGGTCTCCTTTGAAGTAAATATAAAACCCAGAATCCCAGCTAACTCTGGAATGTTCTCAATCTACTCTAAGGCTGACTTCTTACTATTAAGTGATAGTCTGGCAATATTTCAAGCCCACCCTAAGAACTCTGCTGCCTACACAAAACTGTTCACAGAAACCCTATACAAGCATGATAATAGCTGCATAAAGGAAACTGTACCACAAGAAATGAGTACAGAACTAACACAAAAAACAAAATTACCCTGGTGGAATCACAACATCAATAGGCTGTATAACAGAAGGAAGAAAATCATGGAAAAAATTAGGAGATGTAGCACCCAGCTGGATAAAACTGTTCTCATCACACTAAACAAACAACCCAAATGACAAATAAAGTCTACCAAAGTCAAAGATGAGGTAAATTTGACCTCCCAGGCCAAGGACAACCACAAGGCATTCTTTAGTTATGTCCACAGCCTCAAAGACAATACACACAGTGTTGTGCAGTGTTGTGCAGCGCTCATTGTTAATGAAGCCAGCTATACTGAGCCAGAAGATATAGCAAACCTACTGGCAGACAAAGTCAACTCTAACTTTACCTTTCTCTTCTCCCCTATCCTCCCTTCAGGAAATACCATCAAATATAACTCCCCCGTGCTATCATTAGGGAACAGGTCCTCAATGCTCTGTCCAAGGCTAAGAACACTGCATTAATGGGCCCTGACAATATTCCAAGCTTCCCTCTAAACACCATGAAACATGACCTATCAGGCTGTCCGAAATCATAATTTCACCATAGCCTCCAAACAGGCTTAATGCCTCATGAATGGAGAACGACAACCGTCATCTCTCTGCATAAATGCAATCCACCTGCATACTCTGGAAAGTAGAGACCCATAAATCTAGCTAGTCTCATATGCAAAGCCATGGAAATAATTATAATGACTATGACCAGTAATGACAGAATAAACCCCAAGCAATGGACCCAACTCAGTTTGCTTTCATCAAGGACAGGTCATACCTACTCAACCTGGTGGGTTTCTTTGAGAATGTCAACACAGCAATGGATGGTTCATACTACCTACCTTGACCTGGCTAAGGCATTTGGCACAATACCCAACTTGAGCATTGCTGACAAACTGAAGAGGTTAGGCTGTCTCACATACAAGACCCAGGAAGTTAGAACTGGAGAGTTCACCTCTAAAAAAAGGCCAGTCACCAGTGGAGTCCCTCAGAGATCAGTGTTGGTACTACACTTTTTTGACATCTACTTCTCTGAAGTTGAAGCCAATGTCAAATGCTTCTGTCTGACCAAATTTGCAGATAACTGCAAATTAGGAGCAGTCATAGAATCCCCTATCAACACTAATATTCTCCAAGAAGGGCTGACACAGACACATAACTGGTGTCAGAGCCGTGAGCTAAAATTAAATGCCAAGAAATGCATAATAGCATCCTTCAGGATGTCAGACACTCCTGGTAGCTATCATATTGAAAACATAACATTTAAAGATGACCCAATAGTCAGTGACATGGGGACACACAGAGACAGTAATCTACCTTTTGACAATCACATGTCTACGGTATGGAGGAAATCATTCTATGTTGTGCAACTTATAAATAACGGTATTGCATCTAGGTCCAAGGAGGTCATTGTTCCAGCATTCATCAGACCAGTTATTGAGCGCAATGTCTCCTTTGGTATGTACCTAACCAGACTCATCCACAGAGATTCCTCACTAAAAGATACATATCCTTGTATTCTGTCTCCTACAAGCTATTTAGGGGAGATCTATGCCTGGCATACAAGGAATTGTCTTTTCCCACTGTAATGGACCTCCTGCATATCCACAAAATAAACAGCACCAGAATTACCTGTTCTTAAGACTTGAACCTTGCCAGTGGTATAACTAGCACCTGCTAGAGAGACAGGTATGTATCCCAGAGACTACTTTCTCTCTGGAACAGGTTCCCCATGCATGTGCAGCAAAGTTCCTTCATAATCCAATTCAAGTATAACTTAGACTGTTGGATGGGGAACAGGAAATTCATCCCTGGTTTGGTACCTATACCTCTAATGGACATAGTCTGTAACTGGTTCATATCCCAGACTCCTGCTTATAAATGTTTCATATCTCAAGCCCCTGCTTACACTTACCAAGGGTACCAGAACTTGTCAGAGATTTGGGATGCATGGCTAGGCTTAAAAAGCCATCAGTGGTCATTAGCCTAGTACACACCTATGAACCTATAAACCTACGTGCTTCAGCTTTAAACTTTTTTGATGAATCTGAGCTTATCTTCCTGGTCTCAGACATGTGACCTATTGTATATGGCTGAACACATGCCTAACAAAGCTGGCTGTGGCCTTGATGTGCTCAGCTCTCTAAACTATAAGAGTAGCTCTTTATCTGAGCACTGGTAATTTTTCATTAATATTTACAGAGGTGAGGCATTAGTGACCTTGTTCTTGAAAAATTCTGGTTTAGATCCTGATGACCTGGAGAGTTACAGTCTCACCTCTAACATTCTTTTTGTTGTAAAGTTATTAAAAAGTGTTGTCTGTTCACAGCTTGATTCCATTTTAGAAGAATATCAAATATGTGATCCTTTCTAGTCTGGATTCTGAATTATACAAAGTATTGACATAGCCTTGTTCAGGCTTATGAATGTCTTCTAATGGTGAAGGGCCAATATTACTAGACTGTTTTTGTTTTTCTTGATCTCTTTTCTAAATTTGATTCACTTGATCATTGTAGTCTTTTGGACCATCTGCAGACCTACTGTGGAGTTTTAGATGTCATTCTGGACTGGTTCTCTTGAAAACTTTCTACACCTACCCAACAGATACTGCCAGGTGTCAAGCCTTCTTCCTGTCAGTCTGTCATTTATTGTGTTTCATATGAATCTATTCTTGTCCTTTTGTTATTATCTGTATGTATGCTTCAAATAAGGAAACTCATTAGATAGAAAAAATACTCAGGATCCGTATTGTGCAAATGGTACAGAACTTTACCTCTCCACCCCTCAAACAAAATGTATGCTGAGGACTACCTTGGTAGTGAACAGGAATGCATGCAGAAATGAAACTGAGGCTCAACACTTACAAGACAGTGTCCATGGCTGTTCAAGCCACATTAACAAATTACAGTGATCCACTTTTTAAACACTCCATCATCTATGGTGATTACAAGCTGAAGCTTAAGGAGCAGATGAAAAGTTGCAGTGATGTTTTGGATAACAGACTAACACTTTGGAAAATGGTGTCATGTTTCCATCTAAGGAAGACTACCCACATCAACCACTTTTACACTGTGAGCACTTTCGCATGGTACCCAGATCAAACATCTTTTACACTGGTACCCACATCGAACATATTTTACACTGTGAAGACTTTCCCATGGTTGTGCATGCTCTGGTCTCTTGCTGGTTAAACTATTGTAACTCCCTGTACCTGTGGTTTTATAAGACTGAACCAGGCATTCGTCATTGTAGATGGTTCAGAACTCTGCCACCTGGCAACTTAAGGGTATGTCCAGCTACTTTCATATTACTGTAGTCCTTCAAGATCTGCACTCACTGCCAATCTAGTCTCATATAGTCAATCTTGTCTGCTAGAACTCCTGATCTGATATAAAGCCTGAGTACCACAAGGATTGGTGTGGCTGGGGAGTGGGTGTTGCTGTTAAATAAAGCTAGAGACATGCATAAGTAAAAAGGCATGGCAGATATGAACATCCCAGGGAGAAGGAATGCAAGGCATACAGGATATTCAGTGTTTGGAAAATATGCCCTCTCTAACAGCAACACATAACATGCACTGAAAATTGTAAGTTTCCCTGGACCAGAGCAGGAGAAGTTAAAATATCACAAAGAAATCCCAAGCTACCTACAGAATGAGGTTTCTATCCTAAGATGATACAGAGCTCCTTAATGTTACTAGGGACTATGGAGGAGCAAAGTACAAAGGCTGTAAAGAAGATAAGTGTTGTGGAATGTTGTTAAAGGAGCTAGGGAGAGGATGGCTGAATTTCTAACTGCGAGGTAAAATCAACACAAGTTTTTTTTTTAAATACTTTAGCCTTCTCTCATCATATGATATCTCTGTCCAACAAAGTGTACCAAAAACATGACAGTTTACAATTTCTACCACACCTAAATTGTTTTGAGAAGTAGACTGTCATCCCCAGTTACATCACTTTTAGAATGAAGTGTTTGTCCTCCGAGACACATATGTACAATGTCTGTGATATGCCAAACTTTATTTACCATGTTTTTCTATTTGTAAGTGGAAGTTGGCACCCTACATAACTCCCTCCCCCTCTTTAAAAGTAACTATCTGGGGGGAGAGAGGTTAAAGGGTTGCCAGTCCCCCCTTCAGACAGAATTAATGGAAAATACAGTTTGCCAATATGACTGAAGTGGCACATAGCACAGATGAATTTACAGTAACGTTTGGGGGGGGGAGACAGATATGGTAAAATAGTGTTAAAATCTTCCTCTGTCCTAAAAAATAAATTATAAAACACCAGAATTAATTAATTATTTGCTTGTTTACTGTTTATTCACTAGATAAAATGTACTATACGCAAACATCTGCTTTCAGCTATAATAAGATACTCTATCATGGATGCAAGATACATAAGTAAAGGCTGTGGGGAAAATGTCCAGGTTTAAAAAGTGTAGCTTCTTTACAGTCCCTTAGCTCAAACATCAAAACACACTACCCATAACTAATAAAAGTTTGGGAAAATCCATAGCTCACAATCAAATATTCAGCTGAAAGAAACTTGCCATGTACACTGTCTTAAAATGTAATATAAAGTCCTTTTCCTTACATTGATGCAATCTTTCTTACTAAGGCAGCACTACATAGGAAACTTTATATATATATATATATATATATATATATATATATATATATATATATATGTATATATATAAAATACAGATCACAGATACTCTATTACAGAGTGCCAAAGCATATTCCATACGAAATGGTAATTCATTCAATGTTACTAGTACATGATTTTTTGATTGGACTCCTTGGCCAAAATGTTACAATCCACTCTGTTACGGTTTAGACAATGCATCTACATTTAGCAGTATCTATTTCAGTAAATACATTATATAAAAAAAGAATATGAAAAAAATCAGAGCAGCTTGTTGAGGAAGCAACAAAATGTAACAGGTCAGACCTGTAGCTCTCTGATGACCTTCTGGCACGAGATGTGCAAAAGATAATTAGCACAGTTAGTGGGAGACAGGTGGATTAATGTGGGAAAATCACTGATGAAGGCAGCAAAGGGCAGATGTTCACTGGAACTCTCCAATCAATTAAGACCTCGGTAGATAGCTGAGCTCTTCAAAGAAAAAAAGCATTGTAGAAAGATAGAACAGTTCTTACTCCCAGATGACTGCTTTGTTTAAATCAATTAGTGTGCTTTGCCTTTGTAATGCATACTCCAACTGTCTTGAATTCTTTTTGAAATCAAGCCTTAAAGCTGTATATTTCAATTTCTAAAGTTTGCAAGCAAATCTAAAATGCAAGACAAAAAAAATGTATTTATAACCCTTGAGTCAACAGCTACATACATTTACTTTAATAGCATGACTGCAGGTCGCATGGTTTGTCAACATATTTTAATCATTCTTGTATTAATTTATACCTTAAAGGAAAGCCAAATCTCTCTTACAAGATTTGTGGGGGATTTAGATCTGATTTTTGTTAAATAAGGTTAGCAAGACTGGTCATAATGTTTTATTTATTTTATTTCTATTTAATAACCGGGTAGGTGGACTTGTCCTAAGATCCTTTTAACCACAACTAGGACCCAGGTGGGCAAATGTATAGAGGGTTATGCTCGGGTCTCTGATTATATGCGTTTGAGACATGGATACCAAGAAATTCTTGGCATTCAAGTCGAGAACTCATAATAACCGGTTAGGATTGATGATACCTTACGGTACTCTTTGTGGTGCATGGAGTTTTATCTACTCCATGTACTTACTATCATGTTACAAAAGAAGAAAAAAAGTCTTGAAATGTTTTACTGACCTAGAAAGCCAATAAAGCACTTAGCAAGTGTTTTCACATAACAAGTAAGAACAAGTGCAAGAAAAAGTCAGGGGCAGTTTACTTACAGACTGGATTCTTTAAATGTCCCAAAAAGAAAATATGAGGCAAGATATTTAGGGGCAGCTGAACATGAAGGAACATATCTTTCATGAGACCCAACCATAACAGAGCTTAGGCATATATATCATTTGTTATACACTCCTGAAAGCGCTGTTACAGAAGGGTTTTTTGCTACAGAAGCACTTTACAAGTCTGTCTTTTTCATGGTGTAATGCACTACAACAGTGTTACAAATATGTAAGTTATACCATACAGTTAACAGTGTTAAAGATATAAGCATTCTAACGCACACACAATGTAAGCATTAAATAATAGTTTGATTACATTATACACAAATAATTAAACTGATTTGTTCTGATACCGCATGCTAAAAACCAGGACAATAAGGAGGCACAGCAGAACTGTATAGATGGAAGTGGCTGAGCAGGCAGGAGCAGAAAGAAGAGATGTTAACCATTGTCTGTAAAACATTATGGAGTTGTTGTGAAATACAGATCAGGCATACTCTATTACAGATTTTGAAGTCCTTGTGGGGTCCTTTATCTCTTAAATCAAGATGGAGATAGTCCATCTAGCAGGTCCTTTTTGGGTAAAGCCTGTCTTTTACTTACAGCTGTTTTACAGGTTAGTCTGCTCAATTAACACCATCCCAGAACATTTATCTTCTTTACAGCCTGCAGTTAAGGACTACATTAGTTCTCTGAGAGGGAGAAGTCTTTTTCACAAGGCAATATCCTTTGTGTAATATTTTAAATATTAATACGCTAAGTAAATAGGTGGGCCCTTCAGTCAGTCCTCAGTTAGAGAAATGTTTAATTAGTGGGATTAATTATTTTAACTTTCACTCAAACACAGATCAGAAGTGGTAACACAGATGCTGGTTTAACATCCTTTTGACTGACTGGACCCCAGCATTGTAGTACCACCATTATTTCTCCTATTTTATACACTCATCGATGGGTAAAAGTGTTAAGGAGCTTCTCAGACAGGTGACAAAAGGTTATGTGGTAACGTTAGTGGAGGGATAAGCATGGTAGGTAACCCTAACCTTTAGTGAACTTATTAGATCTGAAGTCTACTTTCATTAGCACATTCATATTCATGGAGCTGTGCTGTTTCCTTCTCACAAGCCTGAAAGCAACTTTTTGAATTCTGCATCGGAAGTATAAAAACACTTGTAGTGAAAATGCCATTATGAATTATGCATGTGATAAAGTACAAAATGTCTGCACTAGAAATCAAAATGTTTCTTTCTTTGGGGAAAGAAAATGTTACGTTTTAAAAGGGACTTCAACTCTTTTAACCCTTACTAATATTAACAACTTCACCATCGGAAAGGAGAATTTTCCCTGCAGTGACCGCCAGTAAACAGTGTGGAAATTCATAGCTAACAACAGTGTCAAAAGTGTCTGTCTCAATGACAATATAGCCAAGTATATATTTATATGGGTAGTACACCAAGTACCTGTTGTGGGTCTAGAACTCATGACTTCGTAATCTTCCTTCCTTAATTCCTTCCTGAGGTTGCAGAATTCAAAAAACAAAATGCATGGCTGGTGTTGTAATGACAGTCTAGTGTCTTTACACACTTGTGCAAATCGCAGAACTATTTCAGATTAGAATGGATTAAGGTCTTTGCCTTGCAACTATCAATTGCAGACACAAGGAACTCCATAAATATCAGTGATGTTTAACTGGATAAGTATTATGAGTTTCCACTCACAGAAAGGATACCCTCCTTCTGCATTTTATTTGAAACTTTCTTAGGAAAATAAATACATTTCCAAAAGTAAACTGACTGCTCTTGATGTCACTGTCGGAAAATGTATTTATATTTTATGTAAAATATTTTTTAGTTGTCATACCTTCATTCTGTATTAAAATGGCAGTAGAAAGAAGTAGCTTGAAAAAATATGCAAAGACTTTTACAAATGTAAAACCACTAAATGAGATGTACTGAAAGATTAACTAATGCTTCAGTCAGTTGGATAAAGACAAAAAAACTGAATCAAGATTACTGAGGGAAATGGTGACCTACTGTAAGTCAGTGAGGATAGCAAATTATGCTATAATGAAAATGAATGACAGGGACATGTGAAATGTGAGACCCCAGAAATAAGACCCAATTGTTCCAGCTATGGCCTCTATCTCATTAGATCTGAAACTCTGCTGTTACTGTAGGTATTTTCACATGGTGATGATTAGAAAAGAGCGGAAGACTGTGCCAGAATTCCTTTCGCTAGACAGCAATACTGTTTAACTTTTCTTTAGCAGAAGACAACTTGAATGCAAGTACTGTGAAACTGAGAGATTTTGGGAGACATGTTTGATGAAAATATTTATTTACTATCCATTTGTAGCCAAGAAGTAGGCTACATTTGTAATCAGTCATTTGATGTAAATTTTAAGGAAGCAGCCTCAGGTTTGTTTACAACAGGTTCACTGTTCTTATTGTTTTAAAAACACAATGCACCATAATACTGTGGCAGAGTTGGGGTGTTTAGATAACCTTTAGATAACCTCTGCACCCCCAGTCACTGGTGTTTACTTGGCTGTAAATTCACGCTGTATAAGACTGCTGATTACCTATCTCCTTGCACAGTTCACTGATCTCAGCCTGTCCCTGCATCCTCCAGCTATGAAAAGCTATTGATTGATGTTGTCTTTCACAAAGAAATGTATTCAGAAATATACAGATTATGTAAGCAATATATCTGATCTTCACATCACAGATTTAGCAAGGACCTGATACCGTCTGTGTCTCAAGGAAATTATCTATTTTAATTGTGCTTTATAACATTTAAGTAAATTCAAATGTACGTGCAGAATAAAATTACTGGATTGCACAATGCAAACATTCAAAACAAAGGATAAAAAGGTCATACAGACAAACCATTCAGTAAAATCTCCAAGAAAGACCCTGTTAAGCTAGAGTCTTCAATGTGCAATACTCTAAACTTACTGTAGTGGAAGCCCATGGGATACATGCAAATGACATGACCACATATGTTGTGACCTAGTTGCTATGAGAAATGTCAAGTCATGTCAGAACTTTTGACCTCATGCTAGTCAATGGTTTTCTGAACATAAGCAACACATGCCTAACTTTGACTTTTATCAAAAGCTTCTCCACAGGTCACCATGGTGATCCAAGAAAAAGTATACTTCAGCATGTTCCTCTTTGTGTGTGTGTTTGGGGGGGTGATTATCCCAAATTCTAAAGAGCAAACAGAATATAGCAACAAAAGACTAGGATCAGCAAAGGCCTTAAACAGCTGTTTTACTGCAGTTTGTCTTGACAAAAGAGACACATTGGCTTCAAAATGCCCTACAGTTCTATTACTGGGTTACAGATCTTGCTATTGCTTTATTGAAATGTGGGTGAGGGTGTCTGTATGTGTGTGTGACTCTACCTGCACAAACATACAAACACAATTTCTGTGCTTGAGAAGGCTAAAGCAAACATGAGTAAGACATTTGTCTGCTATTTTACAATCAGTATCCATTTGCAAACAAGGGTATCACAATGCTAGGATATGAAGGATCAGTAAGCACTTTAATGTAAGATCACATTTTTTTTACTTTCTAACTTAATTCCTTAGATGTTATGGCCATGTGGGAAAGAATGTATGGACCCATGTCATCCACTTCTAGCAGGAGTGGCAGCTCCCAGACACACATCTCTACTGTATTAGAAACCCAAAAGACTTGGAGAAATTAAAAAAGGACACCTCTGCTGTGGCATCCATGAACTGATTTTTTCCATGTGTGTGTGTGGGTTCTGGTCTTATTATCGAAAGTACGTTTCATCATAACGTACATGATCGAACTCACTTTCGCAAAAGTGCATTTTGTCGAAAATGTACTTCCGCTGAAAGGTAACTAAGCAAACCATTGTTTGCATGTAGATTTAGTTGTACATCAACATATACTGTTGAATGTACAACTAAGCAAACTGTTGCTTAGATTGCCGTACAGTGGCGATAAGGGAATATTCCCTTTTCCCCACTGTAGTGCAATCTTGGAGTGAGAATAATAAAGTAGGGGGTTGTGGGGGGCTGTGGGGGTGCAGGGGGGCTTGCCCCCCTGCATAAACATGAGTACCTTTTTGTTTTTTGGCGTGTTGTTGTTTTTTTTTTGTTTGTTTGGTTTTTTTTGTGAACGTGCATTTTCGATAAAATGCACTTTCGCGATAGTGAGTTCGATCCTGTACGTTTCGATGAAACGTACTTTTGATGGAGCAACATAGATCCATATATATATATATATATATATATATATATATATATATATATATATATAAAGATTATAGATATAGATATATAGATTTGATATAGATAGACATAGATATAGATATGTATGTATGTGCCTGTTTTTCTCTCTCTCTCTCTCTCCACACACACACACACACACACACACACACACACACACACATATACACACTAAATTACTAAATTAGATAAAATTAAAGTAAGGAATAACAAAAGACTGGCCTGTTTTTGACCTACACACCTGAAAGGGCATACAAGTCACTAACAATACATGAAATCGGGTCCACTTCGTAATGTTGAGATTTCACAATCTCAAAGCTCTGAATATTGAGATTGAGGAATCTCAAAATGACAAAAAAAAAACTAAAACAGCAAAACATTTTTGCAGGGGGGCAAGGCCTCCTTCACCCCCCACACCCCCTGCAACTTAAATATACCAACTCCATGATCGCAGTACAGTGAAGAGAACTGAAAAGTTCCTGTTCCTCACTGTACGGCAATCTCCATTGACAGTTTTCGAGATTCCACAATTTCAAAGTTCTGAGCACTGGGATTCAGAGCTTCGAGATTGTGAAATCTCAGCATTACAAAGTGGACCCCATGAAATCATATTATAATTATTTTATTTATTTATTTATTGACATTTGTTTACCAGGAAAGTCCACTGGGCCCAGGGAGCCCATTTTCAGTGGAGGCCTGGGGAGAAAATCTCTGTCACAATAAAAATAACAGAATAACAAAATGTTTAAGCACATATACAAATGTTACATATAGTACAGATATTACATAGAATACAAATATTCCAATTCATATAACTATTACAATCAAACTTTGATACAGAAGAGAATATTTGATTTAAAGTATAAAAGAAGCAATAGTATTGTGCAATGCAGTGCAGAGCAGAGTACAGGTAATTAAGGACTGGAGTATGAAGGAATTTTTGGAATCAGGTGAGATTCTGTAAGGGGTTAAATGATGTCAGAGTGCGTGACTGAGCAGTTACATGTCCACTTGGTGAGAAGATGATTGTGTAATTCAGTTTTAAAGGTAGATAGAGATTGTTGTACACAGATATATAAAGGTAAAGAATTCCAAGTTTTGGCAATAATCCAAGAGTATAATAGCTGACCAATGGGTAGCTTGCGTTTGTGAACTTGGGGAAGAAATTCATGTTCAGACCTTAAAGGCATACAGGGATTGTAAAGGGAGAGTAAGGAGCTGAGAGCGGGGCAGTTCAGGGGTTTGTGAATCAGTTTATGAGTGAATGTGAGTTGAAGGAAGAGAATGTAGTAGGGGAGTTCCAGCCATTTTAATTGTTGTATGGCAATGCAGTGGTATGTAGAGTGGTGACTATTTGTGGTGAATCTAGCAACCTTATTATAGCATGTGTGACACTGCCAGCCCAGCTAGATAGAATTTTGTAAATAATTCTATGTCATTTGTGAATAGTAATATGATTTGTATGCTTGCCTTAAAAATGTAAGAAAACTATGTGTTCTGTACTCAGCTTCAAGATTGTAACCACAGTACACCCTGCTGGAAAAGAGCAGAAATGTGTATAAATTATATGCCAATGCAAATGTATGGTTTCATAGTAAAAGTTGGAATATACAGAGTTAACTTGCAAACTCTGAGGAAATAAATAAAGAATTTTATGAGTGTGCTCACCAGAACTAGAAGACAGAATGTCTGCAGCTGGAAATTATTTCTATTGTTTGAAACAGAGGTAATTACAGGCTTCCAAGGTAATTGTTTTACTACTTCCAGTTTCTGTCAAGCTTCTAAGAAAGAATTGTCAGCTTCTAAGAGATAAGTATTTTTCACAGAGACATGTTAAATTCTGCTATCTGTTTAGCCTGAGAACTAGATGCAAGTGTCAACTAGTGATGTCATCTAGCTAACCCAGCAGTAATTTGCATTATTAACTTAAGAACTATCTCAGAGAGAAAGTGCATTTTGTATTGGTCTCTGGATCTGAACACATCACCAGCACTGTGCCTTGCTCTGTAAGTAAGACATTTAAAACCTGGTTTCTCTTATTGATAGACAGGAATATAGCAAGATTAGTGTAGATGTTTTCTATATTTATGTGAGACTGTCTTACTATGTTATTTTAAAGTATTTCCTGTGACTTGTGAACTCTGCTGTCACTGTGTTGAGTTCATAAGTTTTGTCTTGTGCTTTTATTATTTATTATTAAATATATTTAAACCTATTAATGGTGGCTGATTTTGTGTAGAGATATTTAAGCTCTTAGAATACTTGCATGTATTTGGTGACACTGTATAGGCCACTCCTAAATAGCTTTAGCCTTGGTCACACTTGCCAGTTGGATAACAGTAACAATATACAGTGCAATTGGTCACCCTTTGGGAAGGGCCTTATGGTAGCTGATAAGTAGGGGTTTTGGAGGCAGTGCTAACTACCTTATGGTCTGGACAGAAGGGGGCATAGCTAGTAAATCTGTGCCAGGCTTCCCCAGGTGTGTGTTTGTGTATAAATCAAATCTCAAAGTGTGTGTGTGTGTGTGTGTGTGTGTGTGTGTGTGTGTGTGTGTGTGTGTGTGTGTGTGTGTGTGTGTGTGTGTGTGTGTGAGTGTGTCAGCTGCTTTGTCAGGGACACGAAGCACTGTTTGGACAGATGGAGTGCTGGGAGGACTTGGCTTGGAACCCCTGACTAAGGACTCCACTTTATAGCTGTGCCAGTGGGGAGTCTTATTGAGGATTTGGAGAGAGAGAGAGAGAGAAACCAGCCCCAGACTGACTGTTTTCTCTGTGTGCTCTTAAGGGAAATTGTACTTTACTGTGAGTGTACTTGTCATCCTCCCAATGTGCACGTCCCTCACTGGTGTTAGTGGTGAGGATTGAGGCTCCTTGATTACTGGGCCAGTGCATGGGTGTCACAGCATGTTTCTATTTTTGTTATCAAGGAAGACTGCAGGTTGGTTAGTAAGGGGGTACCATAGGTTAGTGATGGTAAAAGGTAGGCTAGGGATAGTATTTGTTTGTACGAGAAGGAGAGGAATTTGTTATGTCTGTAAATCCCCCGCCCAGGGTTTTGTGGGTCTTGCTTATGTTGTTGTGTATATGAAGGTCAAACTTGAAATTTCCATCAGTAATTGCCCCTAGCAGGTTGGTATGTGTTACCAGCTCAATTTTGGTGGAATTAAGAGAGGATATTTCAAAGTTGGTTAAAATAATAGGAGTGTTTCTTTTGGGAGTAAATATCATAAGTTTAGTTTTGTTAGGGTTTAAAGAGAGGTGGATTTTGTGGAGCCATTTTCAACAGTGAAAAATGCAGCTTAAGTAGATTGTTGAAGTAAATTTGGAAGTTGTGATAAACAGACAATAGTCGAACCATCTGCATACTGAACTAAGGAGCCATGCTGGATGGCTTTATGTAGATTGTTGATAAAGATGATAAACAAAAGGGGGCCAAGTCAGAGCCTTGGGGTACCCCTGTAGGGTTGTGCAAGAATGGGGAAATGAAGGTCTGCCATTTAACAGCGTATTCTCTGTTAGAAGGGTAACTTTTAAACCAGTTAAGGGATTGGGGACACCTATGCTCGAGAGTTGGGAGAGGAGGATAGGGTGAGAGATGGTATCAAAAGCTTTAGATAAGTCCAAAAACAGGAGAGATACAATGTTCCTGAGTCTCTTGCCTTATTGACTGTGTCTAGGAAAGAGCTTAGTGTGGTGGAAGTCAGAACCTATGCTAAGTAGGAGAGAGAATATTGTATTTTAGAAGGTAGTCAATGAATTGGTTTTGCACACATTTTTCTAAGATTTTGGAGATAGGGGAAAGAATAGTTGTGGGACGAAAATTAGAGATGTCAGTGGAGGGGCCGCCTTTGTGAAGTGGCAGGATAATGGCTTTTTTCCAGAGGCTAAGGATGTAAGTTTCTTGAATAGATCTATTTATCAGAATACTGACAGGATAGGCGACTAAGTTTGCAGCAAGTTTTAGAAACTTGGCAAGGATTTTGTAGGCAGATAAGGAGCATGGCTTTAGGTTAATGAGAAGTTTTTTTAATGAAAGAGGTGGAATAGAAGGAAATTGAAAATAAGTTGTTCGGCCTGTTGAACGCTATGAGTAAGGGAAGGGGAAGTAATTTGGGAGGCATGGAGTGGTTTATTTGGAGAGATGGCAGAGTTTTTGTGAGGGCTCTGTAATTAATGTAGTCACTAAAGAATTTGTATATAGTTGATTATATTTTTAGATCATCTGGCAGTTAACACAGAGGATTAAGGCTCTGAAATGTTAAGAAGCTACTTCCTGTAGTCCAATGTACAGGGTTTGATTCCTTCCACCTCTATTTTACTACTGTGTGACTCTAAGTGAGTCAGTTAACCAGACAGTGCTCCTGGGTCACTGAAAAGGGGTACTTGTGCCTAGTTGGCTTACCCAATTAGCAAATAAAAAAAGGACTGCACATTTTTTCAAAAAACATCTGGGGTCAGGGTTCTACCATTTACAGAATTCCAATATTAAAATATAGACATCATGAAAATTCCATATTGAAGGGATGTGTGCAGAGAGTTAGCTCTTAGGAAATTCTTTCTTTCTCTCTCTCTCTCTCTCTCTCTCTCTCAGCTCTTCATATTTCT
The DNA here is from genome assembly GCF_019279795.1 of Protopterus annectens. NCBI lineage: Eukaryota > Metazoa > Chordata > Ceratodontiformes > Protopteridae > Protopterus > Protopterus annectens. The sequence continues at coordinate 612,058,960 of NC_056750.1, read as the reverse complement.
CACTAGTGTCCTCATTCAGGTAGTACATGAATCATTTCACCCAAGCCAATATCCTGCTAGATTAAAGAATGTATGCCTTCTTGCAGTTTCCATTTCTATCTAGCCAATCACACAGCTGTTTCTCCTATTTCCTCTAAGGTCAGTATCAGTGCATATAAAATATAGGCTAAGTGCTTGCACTTTCTACATCATTAGTCAAGAATCTCACAGGCACTGACACCAGTCTTAGACTGAAGAAGTAAACCTTCTTATCACTGCTTTATCCTTAGCAGGGCCCTCTGTTCATAGGTTCATAGGTTCATAGGTTGGTACTAGGCTATCGGCCCTAGGGCCTATACAAGCCTAGCCATAACAATTCCCTGCATATTTCTTCCCACAATATTTACTTCTCTGGACCCTTGTTTAGCAGGGCGACTGACATGATCCCCGGGGTGAATTTCCTATCTCCCATCCAATCATCAAGGTTCTTTTTGAAGAGGGTCAATGAGGCGCTCTGCTTGACATGTATGGGCAGTCTATTCCAGAGTATGGGGAGTCTCTGGGTCAGGAACCTATCCCTCCAGCATGTTTTGTTCATTGTGATGACAAGGTTTAGATCCTTGGAGCATGTGGCTCTGAGGGATTAGGATTTCTTTAAGTGGAGCATGTCAAACAGCTCAGGGTTTGACATGGCCTTGTATGTTAAGCAGAGATCGCCTCCAAGCAAGCAGACTTGTTTTAACCACAGTTTTCAGAGACAAGGTGGAGATTGAGCTTTCCATCTTGGATGCCAGAAATGGGGCAAATCTCAAGATGTACCTCATCTCACAAAGTCCGGGGTAAAGAAGTCTGTTTGCCACCATCCCTGATCAGAGAACATTAATATGGTCACCAGTTATGAGATGTATAATGTAAATGATCTTCCAAGACCTTTCTGTCCTGCTGTCTTCACCAAATCCACCATGCCCACTCTGGCCTTTGAAGTCTCTGGTGCTTTCACATCCTTTAACAAAGGAGTCAATGCTTGTCTAATGTTTTCAGGCATTGAGAAGGCTGAGAGTAGAGGTGATTCATCACCACCTACACTTTAGAGATGGAGAGAGACAGACTGGGATGTCTTTTTCTATCATTCCTTCATTCCCTTGAAGAGAGATGAGAAATCACAGCCTAGGAAGACATAGTTGGATTTTTTTTCTAGGTCCTTTTTCAGCCCATGTCTGCTATCCAACAGACCTTCCCTCAGTCAGACTCTGCCCATAAGTTCCCTCACAATAGAGATATTCCCAGTAGTATGGGGCATGAGCCATCCAGTGGGGCCATTATTCAGGTTGTTTGTGCCCTTGCCAACGTCCTGGCAAATATGATATATTAGATAGCCCTGCCCTTTCCACTAGGTTGCGGGATGAACAAATTGCAACACCATGGTGACTACATCATTCTCTTCAATGCACATACAGACTTCTTTATACTCATGATAACAGTCACCACTGAAGTTGCTTATTGGCCAAATTCCAGCCCTCCTAGGCCACCCCTTTGCAATGTCACCCCTACTCTAACAGACTGTGGCATTAGACAGCCCTGTTTCATTCCACCTCCAGTCCAGATGTGCACACCCATTCCCATGATGCAATTTCCAAAAAGCACCCAAGCCACAAACAATGCTTGCATTGCCTGAGCCATAGACAGGACTTTACCCAGCTATGCCAATGGTGTTGGCTAATTAGAGCCTGAATTCACAGTACTCAGTGGTGGATTAAGGTCTGGTCCTATGGCGCATCTTTGTATTGCCTCCCGAGGCAATGGGTGACCTATCAGTGTTAGTTGAGGTTCTTTAATATTCTCTGCCGGGTCCCCTTCAGTAAATTGAACATATAACAAGTTCAAACCTCATATGGCCAAGACCATATGTTCAAACTTGTAAATGTTCGATCGGACTGAATGGAGATCTCCGTACAGTGCAGAATGGGAAGATTTCCCTTTTCCGCAATGTAGTGCGATCTCGGAGTTGGTATATTTAAGTAAAGGGGTGTGGGGGGGTGCAGGAGGGCATAGCCCCCTGCTACAGATGTTTAATTTTGTTTTTTGTTGTTTTTTTCTTTTTTTACTTCAGTGTTCAAACTATTACAAGTTTGAACATATGGTCTCGGCCATATGTGGTTCGAACTTGTAATATGTTCGAACTACTGAAGTAGATCCTCTCTGCCTGCACTTGGGTTGAAGTTGTTCTCATCCCCAAACTGAACTTTGAAGCATTGTTTAATACCTGGCAGTGAATGGTTGCTGAATAGATATGGGTTAAATCCTTTTATAAAATACAGTCATTAGGCACAGTATGGAAACTAGTGCTACCCCTTTACCAGTGCTCCCAGTCCAGTGTGCACTTGTCACTAAGACCTGCAGGAACAGGTGCCCCCCCCCCCCCCCCCCCATCTTTCTCTTCAACAATTACAGTAATGGAGGAATTACTTTCAGTTGTAAAAGCAATTAGGGATAATGGTTCATCCATTCCTAAGGACACCTCCTTCAGGGTGGCAAATCTTCCAACGAATATTTCACTGTCTATTCACTCAGACTCCGGAGTCATTCCATTAATAGAAATCATCCTTTAGGATGTCATATGCAAGGCATGGAGGCATCTAGTTCCCTTGTACCTTTGAAACATTGATTATTTCTGTCTTCTTCTACAGAGATGAAAGATATATTAGCAAGTACACTAACTGAGATTTTTTTTTATGATTACTCTTTCCATTATAGGTCAGAGAGTCCTGATCATTTTGTTAGTTTACATCTTGCTAGTAAGTCTAAGACCATGAACTCATTGGTTAAGGGGTTAAGCATTCTGTACCATGCCTTCAGAATGTGGTTTTCTGGCCTGACTTCTGGTTGCTATCTGTGTAGAGTTATGTTTTTCCTAGATCAAAATAGGTTTTCTATGGATTGTTTCTGGTTTGTTTCCACATTCAGCCTGTAAACATGCCAAGTGAACTGATTACTTTAAAAAACATTTACTGAATTTACCCTTGACTTTCTGAACTTAATCTTTGCTGAAATTGTCTGCAAATTCAATTGTTCAGTTTATAACAGCTGTGACATGCAACAATAAACAGAAGAAAACAACTGTGAGAACAAAATGTATATTAAACTCTATGAGGCTGCAATAATCTGTAAGAGTATATACATCCCTGAAATGTTAGGGGATATTTGGGCAACCTTAGTTTCGAGAAAGGAATTATTCATGGTCTCTGAAGCAATTAGAGCTAGAAGCAACAGTCCAGTGCAAACACTAGTTTACATATCTTTAAGAACAACTTGGGACACTTATTACTGGGTTGACAGTTTTGGTATATTGCCAGGCAGAAAGCATTATAGCCCGTGCCTGCAATAGGTTCAGTGAATGTCATTTTTGGTATACTTACATCGACCATGCTGTTCATCAAGCTGGTCATACTGCGATTGCAGTACAGTGAAGATTGGAAAATTTGCTCATTCCTCACTGTAGTGGAGTTGGTATATATAATTAGCCGGGGGTGTGGGGGGAGGGGCGCAGCCCCCCACAAGATCAGAATTCGATAAACATTTGTTTCCAAAATGCCATACATTGCAGTGAGTTTTCACTGATTTAATATAGACCTACCTGAAATATTTGGAAATATATATAGCACTCTAAGAGACCTTTTCTGAGGGAAACTAATTTAATACAGCCATCAGGTTTGTTTATATGGAGTTTCAATCCACGTCATACACTTTTTTAGTATTTTTGTGGAATTTAATGGATTTCACATCTGCAGGGTCAGCTGCTGCACATTTACTATAATTAGCATTTCCTTTTCTGCCACTAGGTGCAGGCAATCTTCTTCTTTACTAATCACTCTCCATATCATAGATAATATTTTATAAAACCCTGAGTATGCTATTGCACGGTAATATAGTAGGGTCCATATGACACTGATCTTAAGAGTTTCCAGTGGTTATTAGAACTGTTCAATAACACATATTATTGTCATTGTGTTACTGCATTTGCTAATAAGCTTGGTGATTTTTAGCAGATGCTCTGTTCTACTATCCCTACTGTGGCATCCACCACAGTTAAAATGGTTATTTCTTCCAGTTATCCATTTTTCAGTAGCCCTCTTTATCCTCTTACAGGGCCATAGTTATATATGCTAAACCATAATCTTAGATCAATGTTGTCTGATTTCTGAACCCCCCCCAACCCCTAACAAATTATCACCTATAGCTTTCAGATGATTGAGTGGATGTTACTTCCTGTCTGTGCATAGTCACAAGGGAACTGCAATCACTATTTCTCAACATTTTGGGATAATTTAATTTAAGAGTTTATTTCTGGGATGGAGTTTCCCTAGGTAGTATTTTCTGATATATACCAGATTGGGAGGGGGGCAAACTCAATCTGAGCAACTGAGGTACAGCCTAGGGAATTATGGGAAGGGGAAGAGTCAGAGCTCTGGATCTGATAAGTTTTAAAGTCGGCACTGCGGTTGCATCCCATCAGATCCGACTGCCAACATGTTTGAAGCATTCAAAAGTCAGACAACATGGATCTAATGTTATGTTAAGTACATAATTTTTGTATCCAGTGTTGTCGATTTTTATCCATTTAAACATATGGGACAGAATCCCAAGCTGTTATGCTGGGTGATATCAAGGAATTACATTCCTGAGTATGGTGGAGCCAAATGATGAGCATGATCTGGATTGAAAGTCCAGCTTATAGTGAGACACAAAGTATGTACCATTGCCCATGTGGCCATGGCATAATGTCATCAATGGATAATCTTCTGTTTAAGGCTGTAGAAGTAGAAACTGCTGTGTGTTATATATATTTAGAAAAATATAACAGTGCATGTACACTTCTGTTTGTTAGAATATATGCAAAAAAATATAGTCACTTAGATGCATGTACATTTTTGTTTGCTAGCATTTATGCACAAAAGGGTTTAACTGCTCTTAGCTGAGAAGCAGGTTTGGCATCCAAATGTATGTATTAAAAATGTCTGGTATTTGGTACAAGCTTCAAGGAAAACAGCTAAACAACAGGTGCAGGGAGTATCAGAAGAAAACATTTACAACAGAAAGACTCTTTAAAAGTTTACCTTGAAATGTAGCTTATCAGTAGACTGTATGATATCAGGCAAATGTCAAAGTACTGACTTTGAAAGTTCCCAACAGACTGCATTACATCAACATCAAAAGACTGCTTTCATAAAAAGTATAAAAAAACAGTTACTGAATGATGTTAGATCTAATTTCTTGTTAGATCTGTATACTGGAGAACATCATCCATGCTGTCTGAAAAGTTTAATCTGAGACATTAAAACCTGTAAACTGTGACATTATCGTACATGTCGTCTGTTATATAAACAAGTTATTTTATCAGTACTGTGCATAATATAGTGCTATAAAGGTTAATAGTCTGCAAAGTTCTGTGCATTAATCAGACATTGGTTTCAGAAAGGCACCAGCAAACAGAAGTAAGCAGCAGACATCAGCACATCTGCATTTAATTTTTCAGTGGCGAGCATAGCCTGTATTCGAACACAGGGAGGGACTTTGGTGCCTTGTATAAGGTCACGTCAGTGAAAGTGCAGTAACTAAGATTTATGTATGTGATTGAGTCCTGAATAGGAGCACTTCAGTTTCCACAGTTTAAAGCAGTACAGTTTCCCAGACATATAGATCTGGAGTGAGACTGCTGTGCAGGAAGGCAGCAATGCCATAAATTCTCCAGGTTGGTGAGTTTTTAGGTTTCAGATCTGCAACTGCCAGCTTAATTTCACCAGCTTTCCAAGTAACTACAGAAGTTTTCCAACCATCTGCAGTAAACTGACTGGCCACCGTGTCTCTGTGGACTTTGGTAAGAGATTTGTCTGTATTTACATGCAGTATGGATGCCGTTAAAGAGGCTAGTAAACAAAGTTTTACTCTTAATGTATCAGAATAACCAGATAATATTTTGGATAGACTACAGAGTTTGTATAAACAGCATATTAGCAAATGTAAAACCTTACTGGGGCAAGTTGACAGTCAGGAATTATGTAAATGGATTACATTTGACTGGTATCGTAAACAGAAAAATCTGTTGTATGGCAGTAAATAATGTTTATTGTTTAAATGTTTATTTATGTCATATAAAACTGCTTTCTGTGTGCAATGCCTAAAACTACAGTGCAGACCATTGTTAATGATAAAGCAGCAGATAAGGGTCATACACTTGCATTATTTCCAGATATTAAACAGTTATGGCCTGTCACCACATGTAAAATGTTAATTTCAGAGTTACAACAGCAGTCAAATCAGTTATTGACAAACTCTCCTGTACATCTTGTTACACCCTATAGACAGAAGTGGAATAAAGCCACTGCACAGCATAAAACAGATAAGGACAGAGACGAGGTTCATGGTGAACTGACAAAAGAATTTAATAAACTTCTAAAAGGCAGACAAAATGAGTTCAGAAAGTTTAGACAACATATACAAACATTTTTCAGACGTGCATAAGGGTTTTTAGAGTCAGCAGAACAGAATACTGAAAAATATCAGACAGTCCGTGCCAAATTACAAGACAAAAAGAATCTGGTTAGTAAAGACTTAAAGAAAGAGATCCTAGATGTTAAACAGCAGTTAGCTACACTGACAAAAAATAATTTACAACACTCTAATCTGCATTTTGAAAATGGTTAGTCTACACACCAGGATCTAACTTATGGACAAATGCCTTACTTAAATGCTTTTATTCCCATATGTTTTAAAACTTTCATCCAGTTAAAGCAAGTACTTATAAATTAAACAGTAAAGTAAAATGTATGATGCTGTTCTCATGGCAGGGGCAGCCTCTCATAGCTAAGCTGTTAAATAATTTCAAAAATCACTATTTCAAATAACAGAACAGTTCTAGTGCATGGAAATCAAATGAGAGTAGTTAAAAGCATGAAGACATAAAGTCTCAAGAGTGACATGCATGTATTTTCTTATCACCTACAGTGCATCTGTTTAAAACTCACAAGAGCAAAAGAAAGAGAACAGCAAATGTAAATGATATAAATATTTCTGTTTAAGCGTGTGTTAGTTAAACCAATATCTCTTTTGCTTTTTAAATTTTTTTTGTAATTGCACCAGAAATAGCAGAGAGTCCAGCAATTAAGGTACACAGAAGTAATATTACTAATATAAAGTTGTACTGGGTACATAATACTACAAATAAAACTCAAGGGAATTTCTCTTGTGCAGAGGGACAAAAATGTCATGTTGAAAATCTTTCCTTAGACCAGAGTGTCACGGTCTGGACAACAGCCAGAGGGCAAGCATATGTACAGCTCTCAAAGCATAAAGCAAATGTATCTTTACAAAACAATACTGCAGTAAAATGCTGAATACTACAGAGGGAAAGAGCACTCTTTCAGTTTTGCACTGACTGTGTAAACAGTACTGCAGAAGCACCTAAAATAAAGCTATAACAAAAATATATTAGCCTGCATCAATAATTTAGTAATTATTTAAAAATTGTCATTAAGTAATTAGGGTGCCATCAACATGTATGGTAGTGGGGCAAAACTACCAAAAAAAAACAGTACTGCATTTCAACATCTCATTCTCTCCTGACAATACTGGCTGTAAACCTACTATATGAGCATCACAAAAAGAGCACATTAATTTTCAAAAGGTTCTGTAACATTTTAGTAAATGTTTAGTTAACAGGCTTCAGTTTAATATTAATGTCACTAAGTTTGCAAACTGGACTAGGTGTACATTACAGCCCATGTATGTACAAATGCAAAGATATGCTGTGCAAGCAAAACTAATGGCAAATAATAAATATGCTTGGTGCATGCTATACAACAAATGGTTTAATATGTAAACAGCATTCTTCAGTGTATAAATCATGTTTTCTATCTGTGTAAATGAACAATTTTGCCGTCAAGTTTTAAACTGTTCACAGAAATTGCTCCTCAGTTTATTTGTATGTATAGTAACAAATCAAAGCTTAACATTTATAACACATATGTGTTTATTTCAGAAAACAAGGCTGCAATGCCATTGCAATGGAATCCGCAGACATTGTCAATGATTAACATAGGTTTTTCATTAAAAATCATTGTATAAAGTCATAAATAAAAGCAAACAGTTAATTCAACAGTTACACAAGGTAAATAAAACAATCCTAAGTCATAAATTAAATTCTGCAATTGTAAAAAATAAGCTAATCAAGCTTGCAAAAAAAAACTGAAGCCAATACAGGTCATAACTGGTGGGACATTTTTACAGGGTGGTTTGCAAAAGAAAAAAGTTGTTAAATTGAATCATTCATCCAGTTCTGGTAGTAATGGTTATCATTGTGCTGACTGTGTAAAGCTGAATTTTCACTTGCTGTATCAAAAGAAAGCTAAAGGTTTTGTTTCCTACTGTTTTTTCTATAAATCATAATAAAGATTATGAGTTGACCAAAAAATATATATCAATGTAAACTGTTTTGTGTGTTTTAAAGCAAAAAGGCAGAACTGTTTTTATATATATATATATATATATATATATATATATATATATATATATATATATATAAAACAGTGCATTTACACTTCTGTTTGCTAGAATATATGCAGAAAAATATAGTTACTTCGATGCATGTACATTTCTGTTTGCTAGCATATATGCACAAAAGGGTTAAACTGCTCTTAGCTGAGAAGCAGGTTTGACATCCAAATGTATGCATTACAAAATGTCCGGTATTTGGTACAAGCTTCAAGGAAAACAGATAAAAAACAGGTGCAGGGAATATCGGAAGAAAACATTTTTAACAGAAAAGACTCCCTAAAAGTTTACCTTGAAATGTAGCTTATCAATAGAATATATGACTTCAGGCAAATAACAAAGTACTGACTTTGAAAGTTCTCAACAGACAGCATTACATCAAAATCAGCAGACTGCTTTCATAAAAAAGTATAAAAAGAACAGTCACTGAATGATGTTAGATCTGATTTCTTGTTAGATCTGGTTGGTACACACTGGAGAACATTTTCCATGCTGTCTGAAAAGTTTAACTTGAGACATTAAAACATGTAAACTGTGACATTATCATACATGTTGTCTCTTATATAGACAAGTTATTTTAGTAGTAACTGTAGCAAAGTTAATATAAGCTGCTGAAAAGGTTAATAGTCTGCAAAGTTCAGTGCATTAATCAGACTTTGGTTTCAGCAAGGCACCAGCAAGCAGACATCAGCACATCTGCATTTAACTTTACACTGTGGTTGAATGTGCTTTTGGTTTATCTGCTAAGGTAAATTCTTCTTATTACATACAAAGGAAATACAATCTGAAAGCCATCTGGATAAGGTTACTTTGGAAACTGCATTTCCTAACTTTGATTTGGAAAAGAAAATGAACAACTGATCATCCTTTCTGAAATATTTTGTTCCATGAATATCGAATCTGAGTTGTCTGTGAACATTTAACATGTAGTATGTATTCTCATTTGTTTGAGTACATTGGAAAGAAGACAGGTAGATGCATTGACTGATTTAAATTAGTTTTGGATGCCACCTTAGGAATAAAGGATGTGTTAGTTCTAATGGAAACTTTATCTTTATGGAACACTAGATAAGGGGGCTTTCAGGAGAGGGCTTGTAGTTCTGTAATTCATCTGGCAGACATTACTGGAACTAAGAAAATTGTTTTCCATGTCAAAAATTTTAAGTCTGCAGTGGTAGTGGGTTCAAAAGGAGTCTGAGTTAGAGCTTTTAGCATAATGGTGATATCCCGTGATGGTACTATGTCTCTAATGGGAGGTTTCAGCAGAAAAGCACATTTAAAGAAGGCTTTTGAGATTTTCAGAGACTATCAACAAGCCTTTATGTCCAATATGAAAACTGGAAATTGCAGCCAATTGTATCTTAATGGTGGCAAAACTGGAACCTTGATCAAATATATCAGATTAAAATTCAAATATGAAAGGAACTGGTGTTGAAAAAGGATTCAAACCTTCGGAGTAGCCCTAAATCAAAAATCTCTTTCATTTACTGCAGTAAATTTTCCTAGCTGATGGTTTCTGTGAAGAAGAAAGAATGTTGACTACTGTATGGGAAAGCCTGGCATCTCTGGCTATGGTCAAAACTGGAGGAACCATGCAGTTAATTTCATGGACCTCTTGCCTGGAGGAGGCAGTCCAAATGGGTGAGTTAGTAGAGCTATATAAATATCAAACATTCATTGAGAATGTACTAGAAGAAGCCAAAGGTAGAGGAACCATATCTATCAGGGCCAAAAGGGGGCAATAAGGATTACCCTGTACTTGCACTGCCTTTCTTTCTGGATGAATTTGTTCATTAGAAATAAAATTAGAAATAAATTGGGAAGGCATAATTGAGACCCAGGGACCAAAACATCCCTTGGTGATTGCTCCTATAGAGCAAAGTGTCTGCTGCATTTGTTGTTTATATAAGAGGCAAAGATGTTGCAGCAAGGTTGGCCCCAGCAAACTGAAAATTGCTTCTGTCACTGTAGGATTGAGGGACCACTTGTGAAGTATTGGCACTGTCCTGCTCAATTTGCACGCAAGTACATTGCAGGACCTTGGGATGTACATTGCTATCAGAAAGCATTGTGAAGACATAGTTCATTGTCAAACCCTTATGGTCTCTTGACAGAGAGAATAAGATCAGGTTCTTCCTTGTTTGTTGATATACCATATCACAGTCAGGTTGTCCATCAGTATGGAGATCACAACCTTGGGGTGGAGGTCCTAAAATGCCCGCAACACTAAAAGAACCACTCTTAGGTCCAAGACATTGAAGGGAAGGTTGGCCTATTTTGTCAACCATATACCTTGAACCATCTTCCCTTCAAAATGCCCACACCCACCCAAGAAGGGATGTGTCTGTGATCACTGTTGTGATAGGAGAATCCATCTAGAAAGGACGGCCCACAGTAACAGACGGAGATGTTATCCACCAAACTATGTGTTTTTTTTTTGCAGACTTGCACAATCCAAATTGTTGATTGCAGGAGGTGAGTGGACTGAGACCACTGTACTGCTAAGATCCATTGCAGTACCCTCATGAATTACCTGGCTAATGTTATCATTAAAATTGTAGATGCCATGAGACCCAAAGGTCATATAATTAATCTCACTGGTGATGCTGGATAATGTAGAACTTGAAGAACTCTAAGACGGTGTGACTGGAGACTGGACTGGGAAGGCTAACTATATGAAGTTTGGCATCTAGGTGGCATCCAATGAATTCTATACTCTGAATTGGAGTCAGCTATCAATTTTTCAGGTTTATGGATACTCCTAAATACAGAAGCAGGTGGAGTACTTGATCCCATTGCATGAGGAGGAGATGCTCGATGGAGGCAGTGCAGAGCCAATCATCAAGATATGGAAAGAATTGGATTCCCCAATAGGTGCAGGTGCACAGCTACTATTACCATGATCTTGGTGAACACCTTGAGGGCTGTGAGAAGACAAAATGGCAGTGTTCTGAATTGGAAAGGACTGCCTCCCAGTCAGAAGTGGAGAAATCTCCTGGAGTGCTTCTCTATTTTATTGTGATACTAGGTGACCTGGAGCTGTATAGAGCATATCCAATCATCCTTCCTCTGAACAGGCAAAATGGGCTGAAGTGTGATCATCCGGCATTTTGTCTGTCTTATGAACTGGTTTAGGTGACTGAGGTCAAAAATGGAATGGCTCTGAGGTCCCCAGTCTTCTTTTGCACTGAAAAGAACCTGGAATAGACTCCAGATTCTAACTGGTCATGGTGGACTGGCTGGATTACTCTTTTTTTCTAAAAGCTTTGAAATTTCTATGGCTGCTAAGTCCAACTGACTGGGTAGAAAACTGGGGACTTTCTTCTTTTTCTGGCGTGGGAGGGAAAAGGGAATTGAATAGCCTCTGGATATTATTCTTAGCACCCGTGAATCTGATGTTATCATGTGCAAGGCTTGAGGGTGCAAAGAAAGACACCCCTCGACTACCTCCTTTTACAGCAGTACGGCAACTTTCCAGAAGTGCTGAAAGGCTTTCTCAGAAAATGGACCATGAAAACCTTGATTATGTGGTCTGCCTCTGCCTCTTGGTCATCGTCCATTAAAATTTCCTCCCCCTCTGCCATCTGGAGGCCTGCCATCTTGGGAGCCATGGAAATTACTCTGTAATTTGTGGAACCACATCTTCTTCCCCAATCTCTGGTTCCTAGAGAATGTTCTTTGTTGGGTGAAGAAGCGTATTCCCACTGCAGAGAGTCTTGCCAACTTCTTGATTCCTGGCGAGTGTATCCTTGACTTTCAGTCCAAACAAGGTGGAACCATCATGAGGGGCATTAATAAAGGATGATTTAAAGCCTTCTGAAAGTTACAAAGCTGCATCTGGGCATGGCAACACCCGGTAATGCCAGTGCCTGCTGCTCTGGCCGTACTGTCCACTGAGTTAGAGAGCAGATGCACAGCCATCTTGGAGGAAGATTGAAGACTGGAAAGCTGGGAGTCCACTGTTTTCTGAACATCCACAGGCAGCAATCCCAAGGGTGACTTAGTAATCTCTTTAGTCAAGTCTCTCTGGAATCTTGTTAAATGGGCTAGGTAGTTTAGTGAAGGAAGAAAGTTGCTGATGCAGAGGCCTGCATCCCAAATGTGTCTCTCACCTTAGATTCTCTATTAGGGAGATGAACAGACAAGATCTCTTCTGATATCTGTTCCCTGGTGGCTGCTGACATCACTACCAGCACCACAGTATCCAGTGGTGGCCCCTTACTTCAGTACAGATAAAATTCCATTGGCATTCCTAGGGATGGGCTCCAGCACATCAGGGTCCTTAGAGCAATAAGTGGGTTATCAGGAAGTACCACCCAGGACAATGTTGGTCCAGAATCAAAGGCCTCCAAGAATACTGACTCATCTAGAGAAGGGTCTTGGGGCAGCCAACCCCCTTCTCTGTTTCATTAATTCTAGAATATCACCAAATGTGACATCTTCAGAGAGGGAGCAAAGGGAATCCTCTCCTTCCTCTAAGTCAGTATCTTTGGTGAGAGACTCTGGTGAAGAGTCTAGGTGTTTCCACTTGAATATCCATTTTCTGGGGCCACCTTCTTGGGTGCAGTAGATAGGTCAGTATTGGATGGGAAGCTAATGAAGCAACCTTCCTCAGAAACCCTTGGTAACAGTAATCCTGTCCGACAGGATGCAGAGGAGAAGAAACAGACTTCAGATGGGGCTTGGGTGGAATGAAACTGGTTGAAGCTACCTTGTTTTTGGTATTTGCAAAAACCCTTTCAAAAGCCTCAAAGGCTAAGGCTGTCAGCAGAACTGATGGACTCCCTCCATTCTGAAGAAGAGACAGAAACTTCGACATCAATGAAATCTGGCTCTGAATCTAATCTCAGATCTGAGCTGTCCAGGGAGGAAACCCCAAGAGGGAGAGATGGTTCCACAAATCATTGTGTTGACTCATCCCTCAAAACTCAATGCTGAAGTTTTGGCTCCAAATCTCATCTCAACCTGAAGATATCAGAGTCAAGAAAAAGAGAGAGACAGAAACAGTTGGCAAAGATGTAAGCAGCTCTGGCACCAACAAAGGTGCTATGGTTCCAGTTGGTTCTATTAAAACCAAACCCAAAGGTTGGGTCAGTACAGATTCTTGTAATGCAGGGGTAAGTGGGCCAACACTTGGTATCTTCCCAGGGAATGGTGCCAGTATAACCCCAAACTGTATCTGTGTTCTAGAGAACTTCTTCATCATCATGTCAATGCTGAGTTCTGTGAGACTTCTTGAAGATCGAGTAGATGATGCTAACAATGATGGTAGAGAATACCTTCTTTCATGTAAGATTGATAACTGATGTCTGGAACTTGTCAGTCCCACCGAATAACTGGTGCATGGAGAAGGCGATCAGGGCTGAGAAGGTGTTGGATGTGACCTGCTGGGAAATTTGGGGTTGGGGCCAACCAATGTCGTCAGCTCCGGAGACCTTTTCTTTAATGTTTTAGATGGAGATTTACTCCTTTCCTTCTCTGTTTTGTCTTTTTCTTACTTATCTTTCTCTTGTCCCTTTCACTTAGTCTTCTCTCTTTAAGAAGTGTAGAAAGGTGAAGGGGTAGCAACTATCTGTGTCAGAAGGAACCCCTTTAAAACAAAGTTGTCCCTTTTGGTTTGGAGGGATCTTGCGCCAAAAGCTGCACAGGACTGGCATTCTATGTCAATGTGTGAGGCACTGAGACAATATATACATTTGGAATGTGAGTCCTGCAGTGGAAGTTTGTGCTCACACTCTGTGCATCTTTTCAATCCAGTTGACTCCAACATTTTGACTGCCTAGAATTAAGAAGCAAATCAAACAGCAAGACTATCTAACTTTAATTTTTTTTTTCTAATATTGGGTTATATAAGATTAATAAATGTGTAGAAAAGAGGTGTAATACCTTAACTCTAATGTTAATTACACTAAATAGTAAACTAACTAATCTATCAGTAACTATCTAAACCTTAGCTAGCAATAACTAGACACAAAATGATAGTAAAAACTCACTACAGGAGAGGAGAAGCAGCAACAATAAGTAAAAAATAACTTAAACTTACTGCTGAAGAGAGCTCTGCACACATTTATAATGTTCGAGTGGCAAATGAGATATGAGCATCTGAGGGTACAGTCTAGGGAATTATGGGTAAGGGAGGAGTCAGAGCTCTGGATCCAATAAGCTTTGAAGTAGGTGCCAAGGTCAGGTTCCATCAGATCTGACAACCCATATGTTTGATAGGACAAAAATAGACACACTGGATCCATTTTTTTTCTTCAGGTATATTGAAGCACTGCTAACAGTTTAAGTGTGGGAAACAATTCCGTGCATTTCTTTTATGTATTTGTATGAATTTGTTTATTTTGTTTTATTAACTGGGAAGGTACATCTGAGCATAGTTCATTTACAATGTTTGCCTGAGGAGAAAATCTCCAAATGTAAATGTAGTTTTAGAACTGTACAAACGGCAAACTGCCATGTCAGTTTGTCAGGTCAAGTCCACAAGCACATATATTGAATATAATTAAAATCTACACTAATTGCACTAAGGTTTTGAACAGATAGGCATGGCTTTTTATAGACAGATAGATAACATGAACAAGAGCAGTTTCAACAGTACAGAAATGGCTTTGTTCGGATAAGCAATGTTACAGTAATCATGAATAAGTATATATACAAAGTCATCCGAAAAGTAAATAACATATTAAGAAGCTTTACTTTTAAGCCGTAATTTGTATTCTTTTTTTAAATTTTTTAATTTGGTTTTAAAACAGTAGATAAATCAATTATAAATCAAAAAATAACTATTTACGCAGGTGCACAGCTGATCAACACATCAAAGTTACACATATCTACAACAATTAATATTTTTCAAGCAAGTCTTTATGTTTAAGCCAAGATTTATATGAGTGAGTAATAGAAGTTCTCATCTTTATAGTATGTAATTCACTTCTTCTTTTTCTTACAGCTGCTTCCATTAGGGGTCACCACAGTGGATCATCTGTTTCCATTTCTTCCTGTTCTCTGCATCTTGCTCTGTCACACCAACCACCTGCATGTCTTCTCTCACCTCATCCATAAACCGTATCTTAGTCCTTCCTCTCTTCCTGTTACCTGGCAGCTCCATCCTTAGCATCCTTCTCCCAATATACCCAGCATCCCTTCTCAGCACATGTCCAAAACAAAGCAATCTCGTCTCTCTGGCTTTGTCTCCAAACCGTCCAACCAGAGCTGACCCTATAATATATTAATTTATAATCCTGAACATCAACATCACATCCAATGCAAATATTAACATCTTACACTCTGCCACCTCCTGCTCTGACTCCTCTTTTTTATCAGTGTCACTGTCTCCAACCTATATAACATAGCTGGGCTCACTACCATCTTGTAGACCTTCCCTGTCACTCTTACTGGTACCCAACCATCACAAATCACTCCTGACACTCTTCTCTACCCACTCCATCCGGCCTGCACTCTTTTCTTCACCTCTCTTCCACAATCACCATTACTCTGAACTGCTGATCCCAAGTATTTAAACTCATCCACCTTCGCCAACTCTACTCCCTGCATCCTCACTATTCCTGTGTTATCTTTTTCATTCACACACATATATTCTAAGTCCTGCTGACTTTCATTCCTCTCTCTCCAAAGCATATCTCTACCTCTCCAGGGTCTTCTCAACCTATTTTTTATTATTTATTTATTGATTAATACTGTGCTTGTTTTATTATGGTTAAATCTTAAGTTCAAGATTTCTTCAAACTCACTAATTATATATTCTAATGAATTGTCTATATTTCTTATTGTTAGTAAAATATCATCAGCAAAGAGTTGACTCTTTAGTTTGAATTCTTTTATTTTTATACCATTAATGTTCTTATTGGATCTAATACTATTTGAAAATGTTTCTATAGATAATGCAAAAAGTAAAGGTGATAATGGACAGCCTTGTTTTGTGCTGTTTTATAATTTAAAGGAATTAGAAAAAAATAACCTACTTTAACATGAGCACATGAGTTACTGTATAACTAAGAAATTAATGTAATTAGCTCAGGTGAGAAATTATACACTTTAAGTGCTTTAAACAGGTATGACTAATTAACTTAGTCAAAAACTTATCTAAATTGAGACTAATGATAGAAATGTATTTTTTTTATTTACATAGTCTATTAATGTAGGTATTCTTATTATATTATGTTGTAATTGTCTGTTTTAAAATAAAACCAGTTTGATCATTGTTAAAAAGTTTAGGTATAAGTAGATTAATTCTGTTAGCTAAAATGGACATGAACATCTTATAGTCCACATTTAAAAGTGCAATGGGTCTGCACGATGAACACTTTGTAGGATCTTTATCTTGTTTTAAAATATGTGATATAAAGGAATATTTCCATGATGGGAGGACGTCAGCAGTTGTGTTTATTTCTCAATAGACATTAGCTAATATTTTTACTGTATAATCTGGTAGTATTTTATGTAGTTCTGATATAAGACCATCCAGATCCAGTGCCATTCCTGTTAAAGTGAATGGTCTATCATTTTTTTTATTTGTTCACTTGTCATTTTATTATTTATATTTTCCATTAGAAAAGTTTCAACTATATCATCATTATCTAGGTTATATATATTATTTATATTATCATAAAATATTTTAAAGCCCTCAGGAATACTGTTAATATCTGTTCTCCTTTCATTTTTATTATTTACATGTGTTATAATTTCTTTGATAGGATTTAGTTGGGTCTATATTAGAACATCGAAGTTTCAAAACTTCGAATGTTCTAATATCGAACCCTATTCAGTGAAAGCTGAAAACATTGAACATACAGAACAGTGATTTTTTTTTTCCTAGGGAAAAAATTTGTTGTTCCAAAACACATACACACAACACAAGCACACCAAACAAACCACAATCCACACACATACACCTAAAATCTTACACCTAACCCTACAATAAACTATACACACACCACTAACTATCCACTTACCTTAACCCAAACACTAACACTAAGGTCCATCACTATCACCTCACCTGCACCCTAACCCTAACTCACCTACCCTGCCCTAATCCTCACGTCCACAAAATCACACACTTACCTGACCCGCGCCCTAACCCTAACTCACCTAACCCGCCCTAACCCTCACATCCACACAATCGCACACATACCTAACTCGTGCCCTAACTTAACTCACCTAACCCGCCCTAACCCTCACGTCCACACAATCGCACACATAACTAACCCACACCCTAACCCTAACTAACCTAACACGTACTCAATCGCACACTTACCTGAACCCGACCCGTAACTTTCCACCACAGCACTGAAAATACCAAAGCAACAGAAACGGACAACCAAATTCTTTCCCTAGGAAAAAAATGTGGTTTTCTGTTGCTTCAATATTTGCAGCTTTCGCTGAATAGGGTTCGATATTAGAACATTCGAAGTTTTGAAACTTCGATGTCCTAATATAGACCCGATTTAGTTTATTCATTTTCTTTTATCTAAGAGCAGGTTTATGTAAGCTTAAAGGGTTTACTGAATATGCCTAAAGTTTAGGTTTTTCCAGGTTTATTGAAACTTTATGATTTAGAATTTCAATATATTTTGTATTTAAGTTTTTAAGTTCAAACTGACTGATAATATCATTTGGTTTTAGATTTAATTTTAGTGTGTCTATTTTGACCTGTATTATATTCAATTCTTTGCCCCATTCTCTTGTTCCATTTAAGTAAATGTTTAATGAATCCCATAGGACAATGTCAGATACTTCATCATTCATGTTTATCTCTAGGAAATTTTGATGTTTTTAACATACCAGTCCTTGACTCCTTTTATTTTAATAATGTATACTTGTAATCTCCTGTGATGTATTAAATTGTCAGTTTTTTAGATAATATTAAAGATTATAGCTTTATGGTCTGATAATGGGCATGACAATATTTGAAACTTCTGTCATATGTGATAACAGATTGTTTGAGACAAAAATGTTATCAGTATTTGTTTGTGTTCCATATCTATATGAATAATGAGTAAATTTATGTGAGTTTGTTTTTCTTATCTCATATTTTAAATTCATTATATTTCATGTAATATTATATTCATTTAAATTCATTAAATTTACA
The DNA here is from genome assembly GCF_019279795.1 of Protopterus annectens. Taxonomy (NCBI): domain Eukaryota; kingdom Metazoa; phylum Chordata; order Ceratodontiformes; family Protopteridae; genus Protopterus; species Protopterus annectens. Next base: position 612,040,326 of record NC_056750.1, on the reverse strand, counting down.
AAATTCATTATGTGTTTAGCTGAAGATGTGATTCTTAGCTTTCTATTTGCAGAGGAATCTTTGTCTGATAAAATACAATTAAAATCACCAACCATTCATGTAATAGGCTACTGTATCTAAGTACTTTTTTGCATCTTTAGCTCCATTCCCCTGGGAATCCAATAAAAGTTGACAATGTATATAGTTTTCTGTTCCACTTGGTTATAACAATGCTTAACATACCATTTTAATCAACATAGGTGTCTTTTACTTTAGGCATTACTGGTGAGTTCTTCCATAAAATGAGGGTGCCTCTTCTTTTAGCTTGAAAGCCAGAACCTGTTAAACCAAATAATTATTTTATGAAAGTTTTTTACATCTTTATTAAGTAAATGTGTTTCCTGAAGAAATACTATTTGAGCTTTATCTAATTGCAAGCATTTGAACAGACTTCTCTTTACTGGATTATGTAGTCCATTAATATTAACAGATATGCATTTAAAATCAGTCATTTATAACACAAAAAACACAGGTATAATGAAATCACATTTATGTACAGAATTATATACTGTATATATATATATATATATATATATATATATATATATATATATATATATATATATATAAAACAATATAACATATTCAGCTATGGACAACACTTTTGAAACAAATAAAAATTACCTAATGATATAACACTAAAACATTCTACCATGGAATAACTTATTCCCACTTTGTTCAAAAAGTTGAACAAACTGCCTCTCAAACTCTCCATTAGACTAACAATGCTTAGCTCATGGTTTTGATTCATATTAATGTGTCTCATATTCTTAGAATGCATCATCTTAAAAAAGCCCATCAGTAAGTTACTATGAATAAGAAAAGTAAAATAGGTGTTGAGAATCTTTATTATAAGTTGACCAAACTGAATATCTCTACAATCATCTTTCCCTGTACCTCACAGTATCTCCCTGTTCTACTACAGGAAGGAAGGCAGTTGTTATTTTTATATTTATTAATTTATAGGTCAGATGATTTTATATTTTTTTATTTTATTTACTATGTGTAATGTTGTTCAGAGGATCATAAGTTCATAGATTAGTACAAGGCTGACTGTCCTTGTGGGCCATTCCAAGTCCACCCAATTGCCCCATCTGAGAATCAAACCCTGTATCTTCTGCCTATAAGGTGAAGACCTTAACCACTATGAAAACCTCCCACACCTTTGTAGACATATTTATATTCTTTAACTATATACATATTTACTTATTCAAATCTCTTTCTATTTCTGTCAGAAAACTATGTCTTGTACTATTATTATATACCTAGGTTTTAGGTTTCAGCTATAATCTTAGTGTAGATCATCATATAATAGAACATTTATATTTACCCTTATATATTTGATAACCTTTAATGTAGTACTAGTGTTAGAATCAGGCCTAGTTTTTCCTTAAATGTTATGTCTAATAGTATCTGAACAAACATCTGAAAACTCTTCCTTTTTAAGATTCAAACTTTCTGTAATAAATTGTTCTGAGATATTAAGTTTTGTTATCATTAAAAAGAGACAATAACAGAGAAACACAATTCTAATTTTTTTATTACAAGTGTCATTCTATAGGCTAGTATATAAATGATCCTTTTGGTACACTGCAAGCATTCAGTACTATTTAATAACCGACAGTGGTTTAGAATGCAATTCATTGTCTTTTGCTTATTATCTGACTTGTATTCATTGACATCTTAGCATATGATTCAAAATATTAAGATTATTTACTTTAATATACAGCAAGAAGTAACCTGGGCAGTTGTTAGAATTTTTATAACACCCACAGCATCACAAAAGTGCTTATGACTCTAATTAAGCTGCTTCAAGATGATCCTCATGACAAGAGCTTGCAAATGAACAGTTTATCCGCTACAATTCACACAAAAATGTTCATGAGTGAATCTAAGCCACCTCTACATTATATATCAATCCATCAAACCCTTCCAAACCACTAAAAAAACAAAAACATTTCAAAGTATGCTAACCACTAAAAAGCTATAGTATTAAAAGAAAAAAAAAATAATGATTATGTAAGCACTATTTGTGTGAGATGTTTAATATAAAGCAGACTGGCATTTTAAAGGAAACATAGCATATAAACTTGCATTAAACAAATTATGATTATGTGTGATCCAGGTTTAACTTGTAAAAGTGTGAATGTTACTCTAATTATTTAACAACATTCTAATAATAACTTTTATTTATGTAAGAATCTATACTTTTTATACTTTGTTTATAACATAGCATAACTTTCCTGGGTGCTATTGGATATCAAGTATACTATGAGTAGCAAGCATTCAGAACTATGTAATAACTGACAGTGGTTTAGAATACAATTCACTATATTTTGCTTATTATCTAACTTGTAGTCTTTGAAATCTGAGCATATGATTCAAAATATTATGATTATTTACATTTAGACAGCAAAAAATAACCTGGACAGTTCTTAGAATTTTCAGAACTCCTGCAGCATCACAAAAGTGCTCATGACTCTGTTGTTTCATGCTGGTTTTCATGATAAGGGCTTGAAAATGAACAGTCCATCAGTTACAATTCACACAAAGATTATCACAAGTGAATACAAGCTACCTCTATACCACACATCAATCCTTCAAACCCCTCCAAATCACCAGAAAAACAAAAAAAAAAATCTCTATCCCAACCACTAAAAAGCCATTGCACTCAAATAAATAATATTTATTGATTCAGCAAGCACTATTTGTATGAGATATTTAATATAAAGCAGACTGTCATTTTTAAAGGAGACATAGTATATAAATTTGCATTAAAAGAATGACAGTTATGTGTGATCAGGTTTAGCTTGTAAATGTATGAATGTTACTCTAATTATTTGATATCATTCCAATGGTAACTTTTATATATATGTAAAAAGCTACGTTTTTATACTTTGTTTATAACACAGCATGTCTTTCCTGGGTGCTATTGCATGTCAAGTATACTATCATAGCATACTTCTGGACCATTTTTCAGAACACAGAATGTAACTTAACATGCCTCTGTGATGACAGAAGGTACTGACAGCCATGCCAGGAGAAGTAAGGTAGTGGATGTATAACTTATGCCACCACAGCAAGCTGGAATTTTGTAAATAACTGTAATGTCATTTATGTATCAAACTGATTTGTACAGATGCTTGTGCTAATAATGTATTTGTGAGGTTTGCTTGTGTTAAAATGTATCAACAGTGTACCCTGCTGGAAGGAAAAGAAATGTACATTTATTATTGCAACTGAATTGAATGTATACATTGTAACAGTATATACTGGAAGGGAAGAATTAATCCACCTGACTTTGAAAAATATTCTTGAAATTAAATTACTTTATGGGTTATGCCACAAAGACGTTATCCCACAGTTTTGAAGGGAGCCAAGGATGCAATGTCTGTACTGGAGAATAGGTCATAGCTCCTGTAGGAAGACTGGAATAGTTTTATGATTTTATGACTTCCAGCAGCTGCACCACATCTGAGCAAAGGTCTATATGTGTGTGTGTGTGGTAATACATAGGTACTAAAATATTGTCAGCTTCTAGTGATGGGAGATAGTGTGGGAAACAGAGTCAGATGACTAGATGTGTGTGATGTCATTCTGTACAGAAATAATGTTTTAATATTAGAGGAGACTGAAGTCTCAGGAGCATTCTGCATTCTGTCTTGGATCTGACAACAAGGATCACTCACCCACTTCATTGTGTCTTGCTCTATTCAGTAAGTAGGGACAGTAACTTTTTTAGTTAAATCAGAATAGATAGTGAGACTAGCTAAATACTGTTTTTCTATAACTCTGTGAAACTTTCCACTTTTCTGTGACTGAAACTCTGGTGTTTACTGTAAATACATATTTAATATTTTCTTGTTTGTTTATTATTTATTATTAAATATATTTAAACTTTTCATTGTGGCTAGCCCTTTTTTAGAAACTATTTAAGATTTGAGAGCATTTGCTTCTATTTATTTGGTGATAACTGTGGCCACTCCTAAAAGCCTTACTGTTTGGTCAACATTACCATTTGTATTAATATTAATTTCACTCAGTATAATTGGGTACCCTTGTAAGACCCTTAAAGTATCTGGCAGGGGCTCTGGTGGCAGTGATAACTACCTTATAGTCTGGACGGAAGGGGACACAGCAGTTGAATCTGTGCCAGCCTTTCCCAGGTGTGGTATGTGTGTGCGTGTGTGTGTGTGTGTGTGTGTGTGTGTGTGTGTGTGTGTGTGTGTGTGTGTGTGTGTGTGTGTGTGCACCCACGTGTGTGTGTGTGTGTGTGTGTGTGTGTGTGTGTGTGTGTGTGTGTGTGTGTGTGTGTATGTGTATGCAAATTAAATCTCAAAGAGTGTGTGTGTCTGCTGCTTGGAACAGGGACACAAAGCACTGGTTTCACAGACAGGGTATGGGAGAACTGAGCTTGGACGCTCCGCTAAGCACTCAACTCTAAGCTGTGCCACTGGGGAGTCTAATGGGGGTCTGAACAGATATAGAGAGGAACCAGCTCCTGGACTGAGTGATTTCCTGTGTGCTCTTCAGGGAAATTGTCCTTGATGCACAGAGGTCTGCATCTGGAAATACTAAATGGATCCATTTGTATTAAGTGAACGTCCCTCTCCAGTTTCAGTGGTGAGGATTCAGGCTCCTTGATTACTGGCCCAGAGTGAGGATGTCACATATTGGTAGCAGTGATGGGATCACATATTGGTGAGCAGTGGCGTGAATATTGAACTTCTGTAGCCTGTAAGCAGTTGTCACTAAAGGTATGTGTCTTCAAGCAGCCATAAGGTGAACATTTAAAGTTTCCTATCACAACAGTTTTTATTCATTTATTTATTTTGTTAGTTTAGTTAGTCAGGTAGAGCAGGCAAGGATGTCAGCTCAGGATTATGGTAAGCTGACAAAGAACCAGTTGGCCAAGGTGTGTGAAGCCAAAGGACTGGTGTATGCAAATCTGACTAAAAGAGGAAGGGATTTCAGCCTTAGTCCCAGCTCAGACCAGCAACCAGGAGGACAACCAGTTTGGTGATGGGGATTTGTAGCCCTCAGAAACAGGACAGTTCAATTTTTTCTCAATGGACTTAAAAATCCATTTGGAGTTAAAGAGACTTGAACTGGAGGCCAAACATATGGAATTAGAATCAGCGGAGAGACTGAGGCAGACAAAACAGTTGGAATTAGAATCAGCAGATAGACAACAGCATTTGGAGGCTGAAGAAAATGAGAAGCAGTGTCAACATGGGAGGGAGATGCTGACTCTTCATCAGGGTCATAGAGGTAATGGAGAAGGGAATAACTGAACCTCAGAAGCAATAAAGGTCAATACATTTCTTCCAAAGTTTTCATAGGGTGATAATTTTGATAGTTTTATTCATATTTTTGAAAGGGTATGTAAACAGTATAATGTTGACCCTTTGAGTACAATTCCTGACCTTTTACTCCAAAATAAATCAGTAACTGCTGTTTCTAAACCGTCTAATATTAATTGTTTAAATTATGACAAAGTCAAATGTTGTTTACTAGAATGTTTTAAGTTAACACCTGAAGCTTACAGAAAAAAGTTTTGTGAGCATAGAAGTAAGGCAGATGAAAGTGTGTGTGATTATATTTCTGAGTTAAGCACTTATTTTCATAAGGGGATGAGTGTCAGATCACCACTTATGAAGGGCTAGCAGACCTTTTGGTGAGGGAACAAGCCCTTACCACTTTGCCTGAGGACATGACAATCTGGTTGGCAGATAGAGATGAAGAAAAGGGATCTCTACTTAGCAAGCAGGGCATCATTGCACAAGAAGGGAATACTTAGTGCTGCACATGTATTTAAGGGAACCCATGGTGAGCAGCGTAAATCATCTCAACAGAGTACACTAGTGACAGGGGAAGTCACTAGTTCAAGTGCATGGCCAGGATCAAGGGTTAAATGTTTTAAATGTAAGGAGTGAGGCCATGTATCTTACAGATGTCCATGGAGGCAAGGTGGGGAATAAAAGATGGAGGAGCCAGCAGGTGGGGATAACAGTATGTCAGTGGTAAGTTGTCTGGAGACAACAGGGGTACCAAACTATCTAATGTATTTGTGAGGTTTGTTTGTGTTAAAATGTATCAACAGTGTGCCCTGCTGGAAGGAAAAGAAATGTACATTTATTATTGCAACTGAATTAAATGTATACATTGTAACAGCATATACTGGAAGGAAAGAATTAATCCACCTGACTTTGAAAAATATTCTTAAATTAAATTACTTTATGGGTTATGCCATAAAGATGCTATCCCACAATTTTGAAGGGATCCAGAGATGCAAAGTCTGTACTGGAGAATAGGTTGTAGCTCCTGTAGGAAGACTGGAATGGTTTTATAGTTTTTATGACTTCCAGCAGCTGCACTACATCTGAGCAAACCTCTGTCTGTGTGTGTGTGGTAACACATAAGTGCTAATATATTGTCAGCTTCTAGTGATGGGGGATAGTGTGGGAAACAGTCAGATGACTAGATGTGTGTGATGTCATTCTGCACAGAAATAATGTTCTAATATTAGAGAAGACTGAAGTCTCAGGAGCATTCTGCATTCTGTCCTGGGTCTGAGAACAAGGACCACTCACCCACTTCATCTTGCCTTGGTCTACTCAGTAATTCTTTTAGTCAATCAGGAATGGATAGTGTGACTAGCTAAATACTGTTTTTCTATAACTCTATGAAACTTTCCATTTCTGTTATTTTTAATATTTTCTGTGAATGAAACTCTGCTGTTTACTGTAAATAGATATTTAGTATTTTCTTGTTTGTTATTTATTATTACATATATTTAAACTTTTCATTCTGGCTGGTGCTTTTTAGAAAATATTTAAGCCTTGAGAGTATTTGCATATATTTATTTTGTGATAACTGTGGCCACTCCTGAAAGCCTTGCTGTTTGGTCAACATTACCATTTGTATTAATACTAATTTCACTCCACATAATTGGGTACCCTTGTAAGAGCCTTAACGTAGCTGGCAGGGGTTCTGGTGGCAGTAATAACTAGCTTATAGTGCGGGCAGAACAGGGCACAGCAGTTGAATCTGTGCCAGCCTTTCCCAGGTGTGTGTTTGTGTGTGTGTGTGTGTGTGTGTGTGTGTGTGTGTGTGTGTGTGTGTGTGTGTGTGTGTGTGTGTGTGTGTGTGTAAATCAAATTTCAAAGAGTGTGTGTGTCAGCTGCTTGGATCAGGGACACAAAGCACTGGTTTCACAGACAGGGTGTGGGAGGACTTAGCCTGGAACCCCAGCTAAGGACTTAACTCTAAGCTGTGCCAGTGGGGAGTTTTAGTAGGAGTCTGGACAGGTATAGAGAGAAACCAGCCCCCAAACTGAGTGTGTTCCCTTTGTGCTCTTACAGGAAATGGTGCTTGATGTTGAGAAGTCTGCATCTGGAAATACTGAGTGGATCCATTTGTATTCCAAGTGAACATCCCCAGTGTCAGTGGTGAGGATTCAGGATCCTTGATTACTGGCCCAGAGTGGGGACGGCACAGCCTCTTTAGTGTCATTTGTTGCATCTTGTATTATATTTAATAGTACATTACTCAGCTTTACCAAGATATCAGAAAGTGTGCCACCTAACATAAGTTTCATCATAATAATGATTAACATTTTAATAAAATGAATAGTTTAACCTTTTAAACTCTAAATGAAAATAAGTGGTTGTAATTTGATATATAACTAAAAGAATCAAACTCTAAAGTTTTAAAAAGGGAACTACTAACCATATGAAATAGGGAAAGAAATTAAATGATTTACCTTGTAAAAAGTAACATTCAGCACCTGCTCATAAGTATTCAAGCATTTCTTTAAATTAATAAGAATTCATAACCATGAAATACATTGATTTTCATTTGACCTTCAGTTTTTTACTGTTTTGTCTTTTATTAACCAACCATCTCTTGTTGCATTTCACTTCAAAGAAGTTGATAGATTCCAGTTTATTTCTTCTGTTTTTTATTTTCCTATGATTTTATTTTTCTGTAGAAAGTCCATTGCATCTTTGTTAAAAATCGTCCTTCCTTCTGGAAGGTAAATCCTTATTTTTACTGGAAATAAGATTTGTGTTTTAATATTTTTTTTAAGCTTTTAACAAGTGGCACACATGGTTTTTCTCTTTGACATCACTAATGTTGAATAGCCATTGTCAAATCTTGTACTATTTTCTTTCATTTTAACTGGATAATTAGTCCATGCAGCTATTAAGACTAAATCCTTATCTTGACTTGAGAAAAATCTTATGTTCAGTGACCTTGTTGAAGGTGTTTTTTTTAAGATGAGTTAGAAAGTGATCTATGTGATCTATCTGCCCTATCCATGCTAAAGGAAATAGCTTCAGGGAGGTTCAAAGTTTTAGGCAGACAGGTATTAAGGAATTGAATCATTCTGTCAACCTCTTCTTTTTCAGGAATCCCATAAGTCCTGATATTATTCCTTCTAGATCTGTTCTCTAAGCCTTCATTTTTCCCCAGAATAAGTTGTTTTGTATTAGAAGAAATTCAGTGTTATTCTCATTTTCAAGTAATCTTTCATCAAAATCAGACATTGCCTCTTTTAAACTCGAGATTTGTGATGATTGCTGTTTAGATGCACTCAATGCTCCAACTTGTTTTTTACATTCCTTTTTGAAATAGTCCGTTTTGCTTTCTAACTTATCTAACTTTATAGATAGCTCACTGATGTTACTTAGTATAGCCTGTATGTCTTCTTTCATAGTACTGTCCTGTAGACTAGACTTAGAGTGGCTCATTCTGAGACAATTAGTTCTTTCTAGTTTTCTTGACAGGAAAAAGCAATTAAAAGAGTTTCAAACTTGTTATTTTTTCTAAGTAAATTTTTCAGCAGATGTTCAACTATAATTCCATCAAGTTTTGAAATGTTATATTTGAGTTTTTTAGTAAAAATCCTGTCAGAAATGTTAAAATGAAGCAGAGCTAAAAGTAAGGAGGTTATACTTGGATTTGTGGCATATAGGGGTGAAGCCTTGACTATGACACAGGTGACTGAAGTTCAGTTAACAAGCCCAGCATTCAAGGATCTGGCTGTGGAGAGAGTAGAATGAAGGAGCAGAGCCCATTTCAATCTCTCAGGGGAGGGAAGGGTGTGTGCAAGCCCAAGAGTCCATATTTAAAGTCTGATTTCTCTGGTGGAGACCAGGGAAACAACCAAATAGTGTTTTTTGTGTGGGTGGGCAGGATATTCTGCTGATGTCAAAGCCTTGCAAAAGTAAGCAGCAGTTCAGTATTGATGCCCACTGCATGTCCTACCCACAGGTTGTTGCGAGGCAGATGGAGGGAGTAGAATTTAAAATAAAAACTACTAAACCAGCCCTGCTGGCTGCCTCATTGCCTCTCTCATTACATGAGTAATGTAGCATATAGGAAACAGACTTTCAAACAGAACAGGGTCAAGCATTGCCTTTTACACCAGACAGTGGCACTTCACACTTCTAAATAATTTATAAGAAACAGGAAGCAATGATAGGTCCTGAAGCTCTTTTGAAGACCTCAGTTTTGCCATCCCTATTATTTGTTTTAGTAAAGAATCACACTTGTTCAGCTTGTTTCAGTTAGATTGTTCTTAAGACTAAAAAATGGAGCATTGAATGCTGTGATGTGTCAGATCAGTGAGACACAAAGTGATACACATATTCTGTTTGGAATGAACAGTCATTCTTTATAGAATTTAAAAAGGGTACAGAATATGCTTTTTGCAACTGTGGTGGACATATAGTGATCAAAGTTTAAACTGTTGCCTATCATTCTGCCTAGATCTTTAATAATGGTGTCGTTTTTCTTATGATGTGACCTATTTTATAATCATAAACAATGTCCTTTTTCACCAATTTTCATGATACTACTTTTATTGACATTAAAGGTGAGGTCATTTGTAATGCACCAGGTATGTATTTTCTGCAGATCATCATGGTATCTTTTAGTGAATTAAGTAGTATCCAGTTTGCACTCCTCAGCATAGTTGATTATCCTCAGCCCATTTCCCAATTTTACACATGTGAAGAATAGTATACAAATGAATGGACTCAGTACAGAGTTCTGAGGAACAGCACTGGTTAATCAGCTGAATTATATGAGGACTACATTTAATGCTTTTGGTAAATCAGTTATTCCCTTTGTAGAATACTGTTAAATATAATTCCATATGTAGTTGAAGAAGGTCCCCTGTGTCATGCTGAATAACCTCCATTTTGATTTATTCTGTGAATTTACATAAAAATACAATCTAGGGTGATGGGTCTACAATTGTTCTGGCCTGATAGGATCCCCATCTTGACGAAATGTACAACTGCAGACTGTCACTATGGGTAAGGTAAATGTCCCTATGTGAACATTTTGTTTAAAGAGAATAAAGAGACAGGAGAATGAAGGAACAAATCCTTACAACTGCAAACCAGTTGCATAATATCGCTGAGGGATCTGAATATAGCAGACATGAATCTGAAGCAACTAATGTTATAGCACGGATGTTAAAGAAGAATCCTCAACACGATACTCATAGATGAGAATGAAGAACAGCTTTAAACTAGAGAGATGAATGGTTCTCAGGGAAAAAAAAACAATTGTACTGTATGGTTCACAATAAATGTTTCTTCACAAACTGAATTGCAAAACTGGTGTACTGAACTTACTATGATCTGGCCTTGTCAACTCAAAGCAGTGTTTAATCACAACAATGTGACAGCTAGAAGTGGAGGGAAGGAAAATTGGGAAAACATGTTTGCTATCACACAGGCAACATATGATTGAGTAAAGGGTGTCAAAAATGAGAGAAAAAGAAAAAAACAGTGGTATTTAAGGGTGGCATAGAGGGATAAAGCCTTGGGGGCAACCATGGTGGTGCAGCGGTTAGCGTTGTCACCTCACAGCAAGAGGTTCTCTGGTTCAATCCTCAGCTGGGGTGCCTTCTGTGCGGAGTCTGAATGTCCTCCCTGTGGTCGCGTGGGTTTCCTCCGGGTGCTCCGGTTTCCTCCCACATCCCAAAAACGTGCTGTAGGTGGATTGGACATTGTAAAATGGCCCTAGGCATGAGTGCGTGTGTGTGCCTTCCATGGAAGGTTGGGTGCCGGGCTGGCAACTCGACACCGTAAAACTCTACTGCCAATCATGACCAGAAAGGTGATCCACTGTGGTGATCCCTAACCAGGAAAAGCTGAAAGAAGAAGAAGAAGAATAGAGGGATGAAGCCCTGACCATAGCCCAGGCAACCAAAGTCCAGCAAGATGTTTAATCACTTGACAGTGCTGGCAGCAAGGAGAGAGTGCCTATCCTGTTGGGGGGGGGGGCAGAGACAGCCATGAGTTGTAGAAGCCCTTTGGATTAAAGGACCAGGCCAATTACCTGGAGACATGTGGTCCACCAAGCTGCTAACTGGTGGCAGCCTTCAATGTGCAAGCACATGACAGCATGCATTAGTGATGAGGAAGGCACTGTGGACTCTCACAGTGATGAAGGTCGCACATTCTTCCACCATGAGAAGGGGTTAAGTTACTCAGTAAAAATATCACCATTGCCAGAATGCCAGCAAGGACACAAGCAACTATCATGGCTGCGGGAACATGAATCCCCTACATGGGACTTACCCTTGAAGATCTCACAGTGATCTCCACTATTAGGGAATAAATGGGTTCTACTCCGACTGGGAAAGCTTGATGATTGTCAGGAGAGGGAGGAAAAGGTAAAGAAAAAAGGGATAATAGAATTTTTAGATATATTAAGGATCATGTGAAAAACAGAGAAGAAATGCTAAATCTGAACTAACAGAAATGAAATTAGACAGAAAATGAAAAAAAAAGAAAAATACTGAATTAATACTGCTTGTCATCTCAACTGTCCAGAATTTGATAGAATGTCCAGATTTTTGACTCATAATTTTAGTCTGACTTTCATAAAATTTGTGGTGTTCTGACAAATTATTGAGGCTTGAAGTCCTGAAGTAATAACATGCATTTGAGTTTAAGATTTCATGTCCTTCAGGAAATGCATGCTAGTGCAAAGTGTGTTATTTCAGCAAACTTTCTAAGTTTATAAAAATTTTATTTAAAGTCAGTCCATATTTTGTGGTGTTTGTCACTCCATTATTTCTTGCTTTGTCCAGAATTATTGTGCTAAGAGACTGAGAGGTATGGCAATGAAGCAGGAATATTCTGGTTAAGGGAACTGTTATAACCTATTTCACAGAAGTTAACAGGCATAAGCAAACGTTTAAAAAATGTAGATAGATAAGACAGTGGAACCAGATGTGAGTCATCCCAGACTTATAAGTAAACTAAGTAAAGAGCTATTAAAGCCGCTTACAAGATTTTAGCTAATACTGGGGAAATTTGGCGGCCCTTTTTGGGCTGCAGGAGGCAGACATGATTCTAATTCATAAGGCTGGGAACAGTAAAATCAGGGGGAATGATAAGCCAGTTAATGAGACTTCTGCAGCATATGTTGAGGATATTTTTCGTGAACTAAGCAGGTGCATTTGTATACAAGTGCACGAGTTACCATTCTGGTTCAAGCAGCAAGTAAAAACGCATGAACCATCCTTGTAGTCTATAATTTATTGTATTTGTTGTATGTGGTTCTCTAAAAGTAAAATTGCAACAGATTAATTTTAAAGCCAGTACATGTATGCAGGCTAGCCTTTTCAGGTAAAACACGGACAAAATAGAAAGAAGCAGAAAGAAGAAAAGAAAAAAGGCACTACAAATAAAACCTTGTCCTGTTTCAAATATGTAAGATGGTTGCATGAGTGCTATTTGAAATACATCAAGACTTCAAAAGTGTTTTATGTATAATGAATTTTATGTGCAATTTATTTTTAGGTAGTAGCAGAACTTTTACAAGCAAATTTACTACTGAATAGTTATACTGTGTTAAATCATATGGAGTGCTTGGTACATGCAAGCATTTCACTGACTGGTGATTTGTTTCACAACTAAAGTTGTGTGATTTATATATTAAAGACTTGCATAAAGGGGAACAACATAACCATTTTCTCTAGATAGCATCTATTTGGTGGATATTCTGGAAGGATTAATATGTGAAGGACACACATGGTTAAATAAATCAAAAAAGCAATATAGTGTATTTTTTTAGACATTGAGGACCTATATATTAGGTTCATAGGTTCATAGGTAGGTACTAGGCTATCTGCCCGTAGACATTTATAAGCCAAGCCAGAATGTGCTGGCTTTCGCCGCCCCCTTAGATTAGATCCCTGTGCCTCTGTCCAGCAGACCCACTGAAGTGATCCCCAGGGTAAACTTTCTGTTTCCCATCCACTTGTCAAGGTTTCTCTTGAAGAGTGTTAGCGAGAAGCTCTGCCTAATATAGATTGGAATCTTGTTCCAAAGCATGGGAAGTCTCTGGGACAGGAATCTATCCCTCCAGCATGTCCTATTTATTGTTGTGGTGAAGTTTAGATCCCTAGAGTGTGTGGCTTGAGGGGATAAGGTTTTCTTTAGGTTGAGCATGTCCATCCATTCTGGGTTGGACATGGCCTTGTATGTCAGGCAGAGATCACCTCTGAGTAGGCAGTATGCAACTGAGTACAGCTGGAGTTTCTTCAGTCAAGCTGCATAGGGCATCTGTTTGAGGCCAGTGATCCTCTTGGTGAGGTACGTCTGTGGTCTTTCCCGCTGTTGCAGGTGTCTTGTAAGGTACATCTCAAATGGAGCATTGTACTCTATGATGGGTCTGATGAGTGATGAGTAGAGGGGCACAATGACCTCTTTTGATCTGAATTCAAACCCTTTTGTGATTAGGTGGGCCACATAGAAGAATTTTCCAACCATTTTGGCAATGTGATTATCAAAGGAGAGATTACTATCTACTTGGGTCCCCAGATCCCTTATTACATCTTCCGTATTTAGAGGACTACCGCCTATGTGGTAGTTTGTGGGTACTTTGTTTTTTCCAAAGGGGATGACTATGCACTTTTTGGCATTTAGCTTGAGGCCATGATTTTGACACCAGGTATCCGTCTCAGTGAGACCCTTTTGGAGGATGTCTGTGTCAGCTAGAGAGTCAATTATAGCCCATAGTTTGCAGTCGTCTGTGAACTTGGTCAGCCATAGTCCTCCTGTGCTTGCCTGTACCTCTGAGAAGTATATGCCGAACATGAGGGGTACTAGGACTAAGCCCTGAGGAATGCCACTTGTAACCGGTTTAGAGTTGGACCTAGCTCCCACAACTCTCACCATGTGGGTTCTGTCTGTGAGCCAGTTGGCAACCCATCTTGTGACATAGGGGTTTATGTTCAGGGTGGTGAGCTTGTATATCATACCAGAATGGGAAATGGTGTCGAAGGCCTTTGCGAGGTCTAGGTAGGCTGTGTGTACCACCTTTTCCTCATCTATAGCCTTGGTATCTGTCTCAAAGAAGTCCACCAGGTTTAGGAGGCATGATCTTCCCTTAACAAAGCCGAACTGGGTAGGGTCTAGTGTTTGGAGGTTCCCAATGTCTCTGTTGATGAGTTCCATGATGATGCAGTCCATAGCCTTGCAGACCAAGCTAGTCAGGCTTATAGGGTAATAGTTCCCAGGGTCTGTTGTAGCTCCACCTTTGTGGAGCAGAATAACCATTGCTGTGCACCACTCTACGGGTACGTAGCCTGTGGAGAGGCTGAGTTTGAACAGTGTGTTTAGGTGAGAGATTAGTTCATCTTTGAGCTCATGTAGGATGCAGCCTGGGACACCATCCATTCCCATTGATGCTGTGTTTTTGGCTTTGGAGAGGGCTGTTTTAACCTGAGTGTCTGTGATTTCAGGGGCTCTACATTCTTTTGATATGGTTATGGGCCCTTTTGGGGGTGAGGGGGGGTGAGGTTTGCACTGATCCTGTCTGCCAGGATGTTGGTGATATCGATCGGGTCAGTGTATTTTGTGCCATTCTGCACTAACTCTGAGCAGATCTGAGCATTGCCACTTAGATTCTTGACATAGCTAAAGAATGCCTTGTGGTTATCTTTGGATTCCTTGGCAATTTTTCTTTCGAAGCTCACCTTGGATGATTTTATGAGGGATCGTAGTTTCTTGCTGATACTGACTAGATATATCTTCCCTTCTTGGGATTTTACTCTTTTCTGTACTAGTTTCCTCCTTCTGTTGTATAGCTTGTTTATGGCAGGGGTCCACCAGACTGGTTTTCTTTTCTTTTAGGAATGAGTCTTGGTTTTGCTTGGAATAGCATGATCCATGCATTCTTGTAGGTGCCCGTAGAATGCATTAGTAAAGGAGTTTGCAGCTTGGACAGCGTTATCCTTTAGCATAGGGGCTTTGAAACTTTCCATCTCGGTCTTAAGTAATGTGAAATTTGCCTTGTCTGGGGTTGGGGGCAGAATGTGGATATCCAAAGTGATTTGTTTATGGTCAGATCTACCCAGCAAGGGGTTGACCTCCGGTGTGGAGCACCAGTCTCCCATGCTGGTGATGACCAGGTCCAATATGTTGTCATTTCTGGTGGGAGTGTTGACCAGTTGATCCAGGGCATTTGAGTTTATAAATTCTAGGAAATGTTGGGCAAGGGAGTTAGTACTTGAGTAGTTCTTCCAGTTAATGTTTGGGTAATTGAAATCACCCAATATTAGGGTGTTTGGTAGGACCTTTATTTTTCCCAGTGTTTCCAGAAATGCAGAATGGGGGTCCTGGGACATGTTGGGTGATCTGTAGCAAGCTACAATTTGAATTGCAGTTTTGCCCATTGTTAGTTACATGTGGATGATCTCTGAAGCATCGTGCTCTGCCACTAACCTGGAGGTGTGGGTATCCTTGATGAATATGGATACGCCCCCGCCTTTTGTATTTCGGTCCAGGTTCTGTGGCTGTAATATATGGTATGAGTTGTAGCCTGGTAGTGCTGTGGTGCTCTCTGGAGCCTTAAACCAGGTTTCTGTTGCTGCACATATATCGATTTTCTCCATACTGAGGAGTGCTTCGAGTGCGTGCATTTTGAGGTTTAGACTTCTGACATTGAGTAGCATTACCCTCAGTTTTTTGTTACTTGTGCTGTTTACAGTGGTGGGTTTGTCTTTTGAGCCTTGCCTAAAAAAGGCACTATGGGGGTGGCAAGGGCCTAGGCCAGTATTCAAAAGCCTAAGGGTGACAGGTGTAAGCCGTCTCTAGTGAAGCAGCGTTGCTTGTTGAGCATGTCATCCCAGGCGGATAGACACTAGATTCCCTTTGAATGACACCAGAAACTTAGCCAATTATTGAAATTGATAACTTTGTCTTTATACCGTGGTATAATTCTTGGTGAGGGCAGGATGCTATTCAGGGTCAGGGTCATACCGGCCTGGGCTACGTGATCAGAGAACTCTTCCATGTCTCTTTTCATGTAGTCCAGGGAAGTATGGCTCAGGTCATTCACACCAACATGGACAATGACAGAGTCATATTTGTACTTGTTCTGGAGTGTCCTGAGTGCTTGTGTTATGTGGTGGATCCTGGCACCTGACAGGCAGCTAACAGTAACCTTCTCCTTATTCAGCCTGGTGAGTGGGACGTCAGTCTGCTTGACTATAGAGTCACCTATTACTAGTATGTTGGGTATGTTATTTTGCATTAAGGGCTGTGACTGGATGGCACACTGGTTTTGTGAAGTATGTGTTTCATGGTTTGTGTTGGGGGTGGAAGTTGCTTGGATGTCTGCATTGGTGGTCTCTGTTGATTTTGCAGATTTTTATTTAGAGCCTCCGAGTATGTTTTTGTGTATTTATGTGTGTTTTTTGCCAGTGCTGGTTTAATGGGTCTATGTGAGACTGGTGGTGTGATGCATGTATTTCCCTTTTCCTCTTGACTGTCTGATCCAGTCTTGGGTTGAGAGAGCTTAGCCTCCAGTTTGGCTGTATAATTGCATCTCTCGCATGTATTAGTATTTGGTGATAGGAGGAGAGGGTTGTCTGTGTACATGAGGCAGTTGTAACATTGCCTCAAAATGCCCAGATTCACCAGTTGGACTGGAGAGTACACCTGAAACTGCCTTTTGGACATGCCTGGATAGGTACAGTGAACAGTTTTACTGAATGGCTGGTAAGGTCGAATAGAGAGCCTTGTCCTTCTGTACAGTATGGGGGGTCTAGTGCTAGGGTTTATAAGTGCTTGCTATGAGTTTTGAGCAAGTGCCGGGTTGAGAAATGAATGGCTTGAGTGCTTAAGTTGAAATTTTGTCTAGTTCCAAGGGAAAAATTGAAGAGGAGACTTTGTGGAGCTGGGAATAGTCATACCCTAGCTAACCGGCGCTGCCCGGTGCGCAAAACTGGGCAAATTCGTTTTTTATAGCAGGGAAATTAAAGAGATAGAAATTAGCCCAAAATGGCCAATAAACTACTAATTTCTGGGCTGAAACCACTCCTTCAGGGACAGATAAGCTGCTCAAAGCTCCCCTCTCTCACAGGTGAACAGAGAAACTTCCATCTATCCAAGTAAGGTATGGGCAAAAATAGAGATTTGTAACACAGCCCTGAATTCAGCACTAACCTGAAAACTGGACTATACTAGCTTATAAAGGTGGGAAACAAGTATATATATATATTTTTTTTTTCAGAAAATAAAGCAGATACAATCAAAAAAACAAGGATACTTATTGTTATATATCTCAGATCAGAGTTGTAGTCAATGTCCCTAGTAATAAATGAGGAGGAAACACAAATACAGTAAAAACAAATGAATAAAGTGCAATTTTATATATATATATAAAACAATAGAAAACGAACAAACTGATTTAAACAAGTTGCCCAATTAACTAGAAAAAAGCTCAAAACTGAGGCCTGTTCCAGCAGTCTTCAATCAGACAAGTTCTAACTGCACACTCCTGCTACTAGGGTGCAGGGGAACCTTCTCCAAAAAAAGATGGCCTGGATCAGTGCTCAAGTTATACAAACAAAGCTAGATTCAGCAGGCCTGAATCTGGTCTATGCTACAGCAACAAGGTGCACCAATTTCAGAAAGAAACAGTTCAAATAAGCAGGCACAGTAAGCCTGTGACCAGAAATTCCCAGCTCAGAAGGACAGAATCCAGCCTCTCCTCCCACAAGAGTGCAGACCACAAACCTTCTTAATGTAGAATAACTGGCCTGAAGCCCAAGTGCTTAAACCAGAACTAATACACTTTTAGAATAGCAGACACTGAGCCTTCAATCAGCAATTCTCAGCTTAGAAGGATGTAAGCTACCTGTCCTACCACAACAGTGCAGACCACAAGCCTTCTTAATGTAGAACAACCGGTATGAAGCCCAAGTGCTTAAACCAAAAGACTTAGAATAGCAGTTACAATTTAATCAGGCTACTAACAAGCAGTAATAAATGCAGCAGAATAAATAAAACTGAGTACTTCTAAGAAAAGCAAAATAAAGTAGGAGGAAACACAAATACAGTAAAAGCAGATGAATAAAGTGCGATTTTTTTTTGTTAGTAAAGTGCAAGGAGAGAGGAAGGAAGAACCTAAGTGGGTTGGCCTTCTCAAATCTTCTTTCTGTATTAAATAGAGTGAACAATAGACTCAGAATATGATCTCACTTTAAGTGAGCAAATGAGATGGACCCAGGAGGAGTGTTCAAATACAGACTTACAGGAGGGGTGGGCAATTCCAGCGCCACCAACACTAACACCAAGACAAGAACAGGGAGGTTGGGTGGGGAACTAACTGCAGAGAGATACACAGCACACTATTCAGTGAAACACACAACTAGGTAACAGAAAAAATGAAATACAGTACTTTTAAAACTGCAAGTTTGTACTTAACAGAATACTACTTTTATATTAGGCTGATTTATAAACGTTTATTACAGTACATGACAAGCATGACTAGATTTATTCAGACAAATCATACTGAGTGTGTGAACACTTTTATTGTAACTATGAAATAGCAGTTATTGATGCCTGCTAAACATCAGCCCACTTTGATGATCTAATGGTCCATTTGTTCCCCACAGGCAGAGAGATGTTGTGGCCCACTCATTCAGTGTGAGACAATAGCCAATCACAGAGGCCAGCATTAAGACATTTTTCTAGGCATAATGTCTGCTTTGAGACCCTAACCCCACCACCTGGTGGCTGAGGCGAGCACCTGCATCACTGCAGGAGACATACTTTCCCTTAACATGTACATTCACATTCTTTCACATATATTTTGCAGAAGACTCCTGTCAACTATCAACACCTTGATACAGACAACTCCATGTCTCCAGTCCTGTAACTATTTTTGTGCCTGACAAACCTTTGTTTGCATGGCGGTAAGTAACTGGCCAGACCACAAGTCCTTCCTCCAGGATTTGCTTACCAGCAACAGACACTGTCTCCTATTCTATGTATCAGACTGTCTAATCTATCATCAGATACAAGCTACAGGAAGAGGCAGCTAGTATGGATAAATATTGACTAGTGAACCAACTTCCAAAGTATATTTTAACTTACAAATACAGAGAGAGACATTTTGTTAGACTACACATACTAACAATAAAAACTAAGATTATTTTTTTACCATTTAGAAACTGAGAATTCTGTGTGGCATCTATGCTAGCATAAATTTTCATACATATACCTGTTTACAAATGTATCTATAAAAATTTGTATTTTTATTAACCTACAGACCAAGCCCAAAAGGTAACCTTTTGAAAGGTTGGAATCCACATTGGTGAGTCCCATAATGTGGAGAATGAATTGTTAAAAATTTGGACTTATATCACTAATATAGAGATTGCCATTTTTTGGAATAGTCCCTATTCTCCTGGGTAAGGTAATCTCGGAATTGATAAATATACCTTCAGGAGGTAGGGGGGTCTTGACCCCTGTAAAAAAAGAAGTCAAAAGAAGAAGAGCGATGTTCAGTATTTGCTCTTCTTCTGTATTTTTTTTACCATTACAGGAATTACAGGACACACCATTTTGAGTCCTGTCATTTCAAAAGGGATCCAACTAAGCAAACATGGATGTAAAAAGGTATCACTTCTCACCTGATTACAGCCTAGATCTCTTTTTCTTTCTGATTGCCATGGGAAATAAAAGAAACAGACAAGAATTACAATAAATGATCCTGTACAGTTCCCTTGTTATATTCTGTTTGATTTTCTAGAATGGTACAAAATATATTATTGCTTTGTATAAAAGGAAAGCATACTGTTACGATTTCTGATGAATCATATAAACCATACATACTAAAGTTTTGAAAAAATAAAGCTGTTACCAAGCAATAATATACTCTGTAAGTTCTCTTAACTACACAGAAAAATATATGCAGACGAGAGCTAATCATCATTATTACTGAACCCAGAGTGACACAGGGTCCACTGTCATCTGTCATAGCCAAAAATGCATGGAGTGATGATCAGTATAATAGCCAAGAGAAATCCAAAGCAGGATTGCTTGAAGATGCTGCATATTTTACAAAATCATGTGAACTGCAAATCATTTATTTGTTTTATTTTACTGACATTTGATAACCAGGAAAATCCAGCTGGGTAGGAGCCCAATTTTAGCAGTAGTCCGGAGAGAAACCTCCAAAGTATTACAAAAACATTTTAAAAATAATAATTTTACAATCTTTAAAAATAATACAAAGACCTCTACAGTTTAAATAATTATACCAAATTAGACATAATGTGAAAACATTGGTTAAGAATACATACTACCTATACGACAATGATTTAATATTTAGAGCAATTTTAGCAAGCTTACAGAGAAATTAAAGGTAACTTAGTATAATACAAACAGGAATTGCAATATGAAGTGACAGAAAAAACAAACAGGGTTATGGTGTATTTAGAAAGAGAGTTGGGGAGAGAAATTGACTGAAGTAAGGAAGTGAGTGAAGAAGAGAGAGTAAGGAGGTGTAAGGTATGAATAGGTACTTGTTCATATTTAGGAATACAGTTTGGTATGACTACAGACTATGCCCAGTAGAGCTGATAGGTTTGTGGACAGAGAGGAGATTTTGGTTATTGGATTGTAGTGATCAATTGGCTGCAAAGCTGTGTAGAATGATACATAGTGCTGGACAAGCAGATGGATGCTGGATAATTTTGTAGGTGGCAAGAAGCTTTGTATACATTAGCTGAAGGGATAGTTCTAACCAATTTAGGCTTTTTAATGTTATAGAGTGATGGGTTCTGAAAGGGGTATTTGGTAGAAATGTAGCCACTTTATTATATCATTTTTCAAGTTTTTGATTTTTGTGATGCCTGTAGGTAAGTAAGGATCGGAGTGCCATGCAGTAGTGAGGGGGGAGTAAGTAGTGGCATGTGTCGTTTTAGTTGCATTGGTGAACTGGTGGGAAAGTATTTGGCTCTAAAAAGTATCCCCAGCTTTTGGTGACTTTTATGCAATTTTGTACATGCAGGTAAAATTTAAAATTATCATCAACTATCATCCCGACATAACTTGCTATGAGAAGTGACTTCAACAGTTGTATAACTAAGAGAATTTTAATTTTTGTTTTTTCATCAATAATTGCATAACACTACACATTTTGCAAAAATAAAGATCAAGTGAAGAGACTATGCAGCACTGCTGTACAGTTTGACAGGATGTAGCAATTTCACAAGAGCTAATAATTTAACCATAGTATCAACTCCCTATACATACATAAATATATACATATAACTGTCTACAGCTATTCATCCATAGTTATTACTGAGATTAGTTACAAATAACATATTTTCATGATTAGCATGTTTAAATAATTGTGACTGCTACCTTTCCATTGGCAGATAGTTGTCTTAACTCATGCTTCATTAACAATGTAGCTGCCCTCACCACTGAATCCTTTCTTGATTCTCCTGACTCATGTCCACCCCATCCACTAATAGCCCCACCCTCATACTAAACCCAGTTACCACCTCCTTCATAAAAAAATATCATCCAGACTTAAACTGTGATAACCCTCTGCAGATAACCTTCCTGCAGAATACCTCAAAATTGTTGTTAATGCTATTGCATATCCAGCCTTATTAACAGGTCTATACAGGAATCCTATATTCCTGCAATCTGGAAAAATGCCATATCATTCCTCTCCACAAAGATGGCACTTCTACCAAAATATCTAATTTCAGACCCATTGCCATGTTCTCCCCCCTCTCAAAAAATATTGGAAAACGTGTCCATAAACAATTACTCCAGTATCTCTTAAAGGAACAATTACTAATTGATACTCAACATGGTTTTAGAGCTGCCCATAGCAGTGCAACTGTCCTCCTAACTTTTTACAGATAACACAAATAAAGCCAAGGATAGAGGTAAACTTGTATCTTCATTATTCCTAGACTTATCAAAAGCTTTCAGTACCGTGTCTCATAAAAACTCCTCCTACAACTGTCCACAACAGGTATCATACAACCTACTCTTTAGTGGTTTAATAATTATTTGTCAGAACGCTACCAGGTAGTCTAATAGAATTCTACCCATTCCCCTTATCAGTCCATCATTGCAGGTGTCCACAAGGCTCTATCCTTGGTCCTCTTCTATTTAATATTTTTATAAACAATCTTCATACTTCTGTACAACAAGAATCCCTTGCACAGTATGCAGATGATTCCACACTTATCTGCATCCCAGACAATGTAACAAATTTAGAAGAGATAATACATCATGCCTTTAGCTCTACTGAAAACAGCTTTGCAACTGCCAACTCCTTCTTAATCCTAAAAAAAACAGACTCATTTTATTTTTCCCTAAATTACTTGCCCATGAGAAAAATAACTTTAAGATCACATCCATAAACAAAACACCACTTGAAGTAGTGCCCCAGTGCAAAACTGCTGGGGGTTAGATGACTCCACATACAGAACAATATAAAAAAATCACAAAAAATAGGAAAGCTATATAGAGCCAAAATGTTCCTTACTGCATCCACCAGAGTCACTCTTGCCACTACATAACTACTCCCCTCTCTGTTAAATGGGTCTCCCATCTTGACTAATCTCTAGGCCACTCTAAAATCTGAACTAGAACAGTGTTACAAGATAGCTAGATTTGCTAGCTTTTTTCCTTCACTACAAACTCTGAAATGGATGGAATTATCCCACCAACTAAATTATACCCAACTTCTTTTAACACACAAAATTATACTTAATCCAATTTCCTGCCCAGCTATAACTACAATTCTCCACCACTACCTCTTAAATCATCACCTTTGATAATCTGACAAAAATCTGCTTGACATCTATAACCCTTACAAAAACTGCAGTCAAAGTCTGTACTTGCACTCTGTAGCAGAAATCAGGAATGAGATCTTTGCAACATTCACACAATACATAACATTCATTCATTTATTTAAGCTGCAACTAAAATAATTGCTCTCTGACTCCTGGCTTTACATCTGCTGCTCTCCTGGCTAAAATGTTAGCTCCTTCTCATCTAATACCTATATACATACTCTCTTCATTTCCTTGGGTTTGATTTCTCTTACTGTTACTATTTATTTCACTTTTATTTCCCTTCCTCTTAATCTTCCTTGTACTCATTATTTCTCCTGCCTTCTTCCCCACTTATTACCTCTAACAAATACTTTTTCTCACTCTCCTCTCCTCTTCCTTATCCACTGTTTGAATTTTTCCACTCTGATATTTGCTTTATGAGTGAGTAATAAACTCTTGCACTTATAACATGTCAGCAAGTTTCAGTGTTACATGATATTGTATTTATTTACTTTTAATTATGGTATATGTATATTATTATACATGTCATATATGTATTAATATTTGTATTATTCAGAGACTTCAAAGATGGGTGTACACTAATCATCAGCTCAGTTTCATCCGTCTCTGCATGAAAAAACAAACTGAGAGATAGGAGCTAATAATTCTGCTGTCTTTAGTAAAATTCAGTTATTGCCTAGTAAGTACACTGCTTGGATCCTAGCAAACAAGAAACTTAGAGAGCCTGAAAGAAAATCAACTAAAAACATGAAGAGAAAACACTGACTGGGAAGAATCTTGTAGCTGTTAGCAGAAAGCAGTTGAAGCTCCAGCTTTGGTAGAAAAGATGGCTTCCAGAAATTTAGAAGAAAAAAATAAATAAAGCAAATGTACTCAGAGCTAATCAAAATAAATGAAATACTGAAGGAGTACATTAACTCAAATAACAAAAGGCTGGAAAATGGAAGAAGCTTTAAGCAGTATTCAGATGAACTGATAAAAACTGCAAAAATCAGAGGATAAAATTAAGAAAAAGGTTTGCTGAGTATGGCTTCTCAAGCAAAGCTGTTTCAAAAATGGTAGTTAGAAAACAGAACATGCATAGAAAACCTGGGCATTTCTGCTGTACAAGAGAAAATGGAAGGAACAGAATGTATTAACTTTGTGAAAGCACAAATATGCAAACAGACTAGTAATCCACAGCAGGATGTCTTAATTTAAAGAGCACACCAAGTGTATGCTCATAACCTGGCCATGAGAAAGCAGCCAAGACCTGTACTAGCACATATGCAATCATATCAACAGAAAGAGTTGATCCTGACAAAACAGGCAGAAGAAATAAAAAAAAAATATATGTACTCATTACTTGTGATTTGTTAAGTGAGCAGACTGTAAAAGTTATAAAGTACTATTGGGCTTTCTATTTAAATTTTAAATAAATAAATAGGAATAAATAAATAAATAAATAAAGAGGAAGGAGTATAAGGGATATGATAGTGCATAGTAGATTTGTAAATCCTATTAGTAAAATAAATAAGGATCCTACTCAGATGGCAACATTCCATTGTGGTAAATGTATAATTTGCAAATTTATAGTTAGGGTTTTGGAGACCTGGTGGTGGAATGAAGAAGTATAGGACAGTATACAGAGAAAGAGGTTGGCGAAGAAGAAGTGGGATTGTCAAAGAGATGAAGAAAGTAGACAAGAGTATAAGGAGATGAGGTGCATGGCAAAGAGAGAGGTGGCAAAGGCTAAGGATAAGGTGTATGAAGGGTTGTATAAAAGGTTGGACACTAAGAAGGGAGAAAAGGACCTGTACTGATTGGCTAGACAGAGGGACCAAGCTAGTAAAGATGTTCAGCAGGTAAGTGTGATAAAGGATAATGAGGGAAACGTACTCACAAGTGAGGAGAGTGTGTTGAGCAGATGGAAAGAGTACTTTGAGGGGCTGATGAATGAAGAGAATGAGAGGGAGAGAAGGTTGGATGATGTGCGGATAGTGAATCATGAAGTGCAGTAGATTAGCAAGGAGGAAGTAAGGATAGCTATGAAGAGGATGAACGGAAAGGCTGTTGGTCCAGATGACATACCTGTGGAAGCATGGAGGTGTTTAGGTGAAATGGCAGTGGAGTTTTTAACTAGATTGTTTAATGAAATCTTGGAAAGTGACAGGATGCCTGAGGAATGGAGAAAAAGTGTTTTGGTACTGATTTTTAAGAATAAGGGTGATGTGTAGAGCTGTAGTAACTACAGAGGGATTAAACTGATCAGTCACAGCATGAAGTTATGGGAAAGAGTAATGAAAGCTAGGTTAAGAAGGGAGGTGATGATTAGTAATCAGCAGTATGGTTTCATGCCAGGAAAGAGCACGACAGATGCGATGTTTGCTCTGAGAGTGTTGATGGAGAAGTACAGAGAAGGTCAGAAGGAGTTGCATTGTGTCTTTGTGGATTTAGAGAAAGCATATGACAGGGTGCCTAGAGAGGAGTTGTGGTATTGAAGTCGGGAGTGTCAGAGAAGTATGTAAGAGTGGTACAGGATATATACAAGGGTAGTGTGACAGCGGTGAGGTCTGTGGTGGAAGTGATGGATGCGTTTAAGGTAGAGGTGGGATTACATCAAGGATCAGCTCTGAGACCTTTCTTATTTGCAATGGTGATGGACAGGTTGACAGACGAGATCAGACAGGAGTCCCCGTGGACTATGATGTTTGCAGATGACATTGTGATCTGTAGTGAGAGTAGGGAACAGGTGGAGGAGACCCTGGAGAGGTGGAGATATGCTCTAGAGAGAAGAGGAATGAAGATCAGCAGGACTAAGACAGAATATATGTGTGTGAATGAGAGGGAGGATAGAGGAATGGTGAGGATGCAGGGTGTAGAGGTGGCGAAGGTGGATGAGTTTAAGTACTTGGGATCAACAGTTTAGAGTAATGATGAATGCGGAAGAGAGGTGAAGAAGAGAGTACAGGCAGGATGGAGTGGGTGGAGAAGAGTGTCAGGAGTGATTTGTGACAGAAGAGTACCAGTAAGAGTGAAAGGAAAGGTCTACAAGAGGGTACTGAGACCAGCTATGTTATATGTGTTGGAGACAGTGGCATTGACAAAAAGGCAGGAGTCAAGGCTTGACATGGCAGAGCTGAAGATGTTAAGATTTGCACTGGGTGTGATGAGGATGGACAGGATTAGGAATAAGTATATTAGAGGGTCAGCCCAGGTTGAAAGGTTTGGAGACAATGCCAGAGAGGCAGGATTACATTGGTTTGGACATGTGCTGAGGAGGGATGCAGAGTATATTGGGAAAAAGATGCTAAGGATGAAGCTGCCAGGTAACAGGAAAAGAGGGAGGCCTAAGATAAGGTTTATGGATGTGGTGAGAGAGGACATGCAGGTGGTTGATGTGACAGAGCAAGATGCAGAGGACAGGAAGAAATGGCAACAGTTGATCTGCTGTGGCGACCCCTAATGGGAGCAGCCAAAAGAAGAAGAAGAAGATAGTTAGGGTTTTTGATAGAATTAATGGGATGTATTTTAGAGTGAATGGTAAATTTTGTTGTGAAACAGAATGTACTGTGTATGCTTTGAAGTGCTCCAGCAACATTTTTATATTGGGGAAAGCAAGAGGGCTTTCAAGTTGAGATTGCAAGAGCATGTAAGAGATATAACAAATGGGAAATTGGAAATCCCTCTTGCAATGCACTTTAAACAACATCATAATGGGAATCCAAAGGGACTTCAGGGTACACTGTTAGAAAAAAAAATGTTCAAGGAGATAAGAATACAGAAATTAAGAAAAATCTTCTGTATAAAGAAACTCTATTTATTCTTAACTATGGTACGCTGACCTCTGCTGGTATAAATGTAGAGTGTAATAGGAAGGTTTTAATTTAACTAATTACTGAATAATTATTTCATAATTATTCAGTAATTAGTTAAATTAAAACCTTCCTATTATACTCTACATTTATACCAGCAGAGGTCAGCGTACCATAGTTAAGAACAACAACTACTGAATAATTATTTCATAAGCGTAACGTGATGCTTAAGAAAGCTGTATAAAAGATTTAAATTTTTTGTGTGATTTTACCTCCTTTGAAGGCATTCTGCTGAGGCGCTAGTGGTGTTTTAATAAATTTTTCTACAGTTCTTTCGGATACTGGACTTTGTCGTATTTATTTTTTTCATACTTCTAAGTGGTTTATATAGAAGGGAAAAGTAATAAAATTGGGAACAGTAGAGTGTTTGTGGAAAATGATTATTCACTGTATACCAAGCAGTAGAGAAGTAAATTTATTCCAGCAATCAGGGAATGTCGAAAGGCGGGTGTGAGATCCAAGCTGCTGTACACAGTTGTCTTAAGAATATTTTTTTTTCTGGAGGATCAAAGACATTTTCGATGCAGAACAGACTAAGGAGGAAATACAAAAGTTAGTCCAACAAATAGTGAGTCATCAACAGAAGGTGGCTCTGCTTTTCATTCTTATGACAATTTAGTTTTATTTAAAGATAGCCAGTGCACTTTTTTCTTAAGGCTAAAAGTTAATGTTTTCTGAAAGCATACAAGCTGTTTTTCACATCTGGGGGAGTAGAAACAAGAAAAGGACAGACATCAATTAGTGTAAGTGGGAGCATAGGCTGTAATATGCACTTTAGCAAGGGTAACTTTAATTTTAGGTTAGGTAATGCCTGTGGGTGCAGCTGTTGATTAGTTGTTCCTATCAGGAGGGTAAACTTCATTACGTGAAGATGTACATCATTTTGTGTGTTTGTTTTAACAGTTTATGAAGATGTTCTAGGGGTGTTTATTTTTTTGTTAGAGGGTTTTTGTTAAAACAAAATGTCTTCAAAATGTGACATAGGTTCAAGTGGAGATGACAAGAAACAACTGTTTGAAAGAATAAACTGCCAAACATTACTGGGTGCAAGTAACACTAAAGTTGGAAACAGACATTTTAAAAAAGCTGTCATGTACATTAGGTGGGAATAATAACTTCTTATCATAATAACTACATTATCCATATTATTTTGGAAAGTAAATGGCAAATGAGTACAGACTAAAAGGAAAGAGTATTGAATTATATTAAGAAATGCTAAGTGCAAATAGCAATGCTATAGGAGACATATTTAGAAAGAAATGAGCATGTGAATTTGATAAAAGAAGGATTTCAGCATAAATATTTAGCAGAATATCAAGGACAAAGGGAAAGGGGAGTAATTATAGTAACTGCTAGAGGAATTCCAATACTTACAGAAGAGGGAAAAAAGATAATAATGGTAGATTTGTGGCAGTAAGAGGCTACTAGCAAGGGAGGTTGATTATGCTGGCGTATAGTTATATTCTATCTAAAGCTGCTAGTATAGAACTTAAGAAAATTTTGTGAGAAATAATCAGCCTTCAGCATGGAATATTACTTAAAGGTGGGGATTGGAACTTGATATGCAATGGTGAGGAGGTATCTGGGGGACCAAAAGGGAAAATACAACAAAAGGGGGTATATTTCTGAAGATCTTTATGAAAATATTTGATATGGAAGAAGTGAATTCAGTAGCAGAGACTTGGAGAGAAGTTACATATTATTCCCCAAGGTGAAATAATTGGGCTAGACTAGACAGAAATTATATTTCACAGGAACATGAGCATTTAATTAAAAATTCAGTTCCTGCACCAATAACAACTATGATAAAAATGCAATGTAATAAAGTAAAAATGAGATACTGGTGCTTTTCTGGCTACCTGTTAAAAAGAGAGGAATTTAAGGTGAATGGGTATTGGAACTTATTCAAGAGTTATTAGGGAAGACAGAAATTTCTTCAAAGCTATAACTAGTGAGTGGGATAAAATAAAAGCAGAGATTAAAACTGGGACAGAAATAAAAGAAAAGGAAATATGGTTAAGAAGTAACAAGAATTATTTAGAGAGGTTGACAAAGGTTAAATTATTGCTGAATAATGGGAATTTCACAGAACAAGAGGCGGTGCAACTGCAGAATGCTAAAAAGAAAATGAGTATCTGGAAAATATGAATGAGTTTAGAAAGACTGCTGTTAGATCACAAAAACTTTTATCCCAACAACTTAGGCAACAGAAAGTAGAAGGTTTGTTGCCAAACTTAAGGAAGCTATAACTTAGGCAACAGAAAGTAGAAAGGTTTGTTGCCAAACTTAAGGAAGCTATAACAAGAAAAATAAACAAAGATCCTGTAGTGGTATTAGAGATATTTTGAAAAATGTATGCAAATTTGTATAAAGCAGAGAAAAATGGAAATCAAGAAAGAGTGCAAATGGAAACATTTATGGAAGACTTAAGTATGCCAAGGTTAGAGGCAGATGAGGCTCAACAACTAATAGCTAAGATAGGAGGAGATGACAAACAAATGGTGACATATAATCAATATGCAGGAAAGTCTCCAGGAAGAGATGATGTTCCTGTGAATTTTGGAAGAAAGTAATAAGGATACAAAATGTTAAGTTTAATAGTATTTTAAAATAAGAGGAAGCACCAACATTCTGGAAGAAATATATGGTGACCATAGTACTTTAAGATGGTAAAGACCCATCAGGCCCAGATTCATATAGACCCATTTTAATTTTAAACTATGTTTATAAAGTGTTTATGTCTATAATAGCTAAAAATGACAAAGGTATTGCAAAAAGTGAAAAATATGGTCAGTGTGGTTTTATGGAGGGAAGACAAATATTTGACAACATTAATAGAACAATGGTGATGCACAGGGAAGCGGAATGTCCGAAAATATTGCTGTTGCTGGTGGCTCTTGATACAGACAAAGCATTTGACAGAGTAAGCTGGGAATTTATGAGAAGAATTTGCATTCATTGATGCATTAATAAGGTTAATCAGGAGGATGCATAAGAGATCAGAAAGAATTAAAGTGGAAGGGTTCCTCTCAGATAAGTTGTGTCTTTGTATTGGTAAAGAAAATAATTGACTCAGAAATTCAAAGATATAATTGGTATAGTGATAAAGAAAAATTGGCTGTATTTTCAGATTATACTATTTTGTACATGAAAAAAAGAACAGGACATCTCAGTGTTGTGGAACATTTTTGACAGTTTCAAGACTTTTCAGGATATAAAATCAATGAAGATAAAACAAAGGATATAGCAATAAATTATGTATACTGTATAGATTAGGTACCTACACATGAACTGGTGCAGCAATACCCATATTTATGGGAACATGATAAAACAAAGTATTTAGGGGTAAGGATTAAAAAGGCTTCTATTATGACAGCTAAGGGTATGTGGGAAGAAACTAAACAAAAGATACAAAAACTGAGAAACTGAAAGCTCTTGTTTATGTATATGGATAGCAAGGTACAAGCACTCAAAATGCTTTAAGTTTCTTTTGTTTTATATACAGGTCAGGCATGTATTTATCAAATAGAGGAGAAGTTGTGGACAATACTTAATAAAGAGCTGAAGGAATTTATCTGTGAGGGGATGAGGGCAAGGGTCAAGTGGGATAAGTTAATCCTTCCAATGAAAAGGATGGTTTAAGATTGCTGGATTTGAAGGAATATATTAGAGCTACACAGTTAAGGCTCATATACATAACACAAGCAGAAAGCTATAATTCAAAGTGGAAAGGGATGATGATGAAATGGGGGAAATTCAAGAAATAAGGCAATAGTGGGATTTTGGATGCAGATCATTAACAGAATAAGAGTAGCAGAAAGTATTGTGAGAACTGGAGAAAGGAGCTTCTACCAATATAGGGATGACTGTATTTAGTGGTACAGGGAATTGGCAAAAGCGGATTGGAATTTACTGGAGAAGACTGGCAAAGGAACCAAGGTATTGTGAACAAATAACTAGAGAGGGAAACTAACAGAATGAAAAGAGGCCAAGAATACATTTTGACTGCAGGCTAGAGGCTGCCTTCCTTACCAGGAATTGATATCAGAGTGTAGGCAAAGAGAAAGGCATAGGGTATCCCAAGTGAAAGACCTGCTCTGGTAGAATTTATAGCTGAAGCTAGAACAGAAGCTGATGCTGACAAAAAAAAAAAATAATAAGTAGGGCCTATAAAATATTGCATGATAACTATAAGAAACAGAGTAAATTAGAAAAGGTTGGGAAGAGAGATCAGATAAACAATTTAGAAGGGAACAATGGAAGGATTTATGTATGGCTCTGCTTCCAAGCATGCAACAAAGTCTAGAAGATTTAGGATTTTTGCTTGGGTATTTTTTCCAAAGGCAGTGGGCAAATGCTGAAGGTATGATGGAGAAGAAAGAGGTAACTGGGAACATTTTTTGTGAGTGTAATGAGTTGGCAGACTTCAAAAAATTCCTTACATAGTACTCTATCAGAAATATTGGGTGAGTAAA
This sequence comes from Protopterus annectens, assembly GCF_019279795.1. Classification (NCBI taxonomy): domain Eukaryota; kingdom Metazoa; phylum Chordata; order Ceratodontiformes; family Protopteridae; genus Protopterus; species Protopterus annectens. Next base: position 612,008,800 of record NC_056750.1, on the reverse strand, counting down.
TGTGTGTAACTAAGGAACGGATGCTTATGAGCTGGTAAACAGGATCGGAATTGCCTAGGATTAGGAAGGCCTTCTTCTTCTTCTTCTTTCGGCTGCTCCCATTAGAGGTCGCCACAGCAGATCAACTGTTTCCATTTCTTCCTGTCCTCTCCATCTTGCTCTGTCACACCAACCACCTGCATGCCCTCTCTCACCACATCCATAAACCTTATCTTAGGCCTCCCTCTTTTCCTGTTACCTAGCAGCTTCATCCTTAGCATCTTTTTCCCAATATACTCTGCATCCCTCCTCAGCACATGTCCAAACCAATGTAATCTTGCCTCTCTGGCTTTGTCTCCAAACCTTCCAACCTGGGCTGACCCTCTAATATACTTATTCCTAATCCTGTCCATCCTCGTCACACCCAGTGCAAATCTTAACATCTGCAACTCTGCCACGTCAAGCTCTGACTCCTGCCTTTTTGTCAATGCCACTGTCTCCAACCCATATAACATAGCTGGTCTCACTACCCTCTTGTAGAAAAGTTTACTTTATTATTTATTTGCATTTTTTTTATCGGGATGGTCCACTGGGCCGAAATGAGCCCATTTTCAGTGGAGGTATTGGGAAAAAAGCTCCACAATAAATTAACAAAAGCATCAAATCAAATACATAGATACACATATGATTGCAGTACACTTATACATCAGTACAAATATTAACACCATAAATCATATACACATAGACACACATATGAATGCAGTACACTTATACATCATTGAGTATGGTAGTATAAAAGTTGTAAGCAGTTGAATGAGCTGGATTATAATCAGAGACATTATGAGATTACTAAGTAGAGGAAGGATTTTAGTACGAGTTGATACAGATTGGTATAGGGCACTGCTTGGTATAGTTAAGTATATCTTTGATGATTGACTCTTAGAGCATGTTGTGCATTTTTGCCTAGGAAAAAATATAAACTTGCATGAAGTAGAACTGAAAAGAAAATCAGATGAAGTCATAGGTTAAAGCTAAAAAAGTCAAAATAATAGAGGAGTTAGAGAGAAATTATACAGAGAAGTATTTCATGAGAGTGTTAGGTATTGTCATGCACTGGGAAGTGTAGGTCTGGCACAGGTGCAGTACCATAGAGAGATTTGGTGTTTCAGGGATTGTTTAAAGAGGACTGGATTACTGGTATTGATATTGGTGAAAAAAGGGGCACAGTATAGTAGGAAGGGTAGCAGAAAGGAAGTAGCCAAGGCTAGTTTAGTGGGGAGGCTGAGAAAGCATTTGTGCCTGTAGAGTGTGCCAAGTTGTTGGTTAGTTTTTTGGATGTTACTGTGAATATGGCGGCCAGAGGTTAGGTTTTTGTCTATGATGACTCCTAGTAGTTTTGTGTTTGGGACAACCTCAATGATAGTGTTCTTCTGGGAAAAGACAGTGACTGCGTCCTTGTTCAGAGCAGTGTTTTTTAGGGGTAAATAGCATGAGTTTAGTTTGTTTAGGTGTTTTTTTGGTCATCCAAGTGTCAGTGGTAATGAGGGCAAATTGAATGAGCTGTTGCAGTTGTGAAGCAGAGTTGGTGGTGCAGATGATGGTTGAGTCATCAGCATACTGAATGACTGCACCTTGACTGAGGGTAGAGTGAAAGTTGTTGATGAAGATACTGAATAACAGGGGCCCTAGGATAGAACCTTGAGGTACACCTGTGGTTGCATTATTGAGGAATGGAGAGAAAGATTGCTGCCATTAGGTTGATTATTTCCAATCTGTGAGATAGTTAGAGAACCATTTTAGGGTAGAAGGAGCAATGCCTAAGTTAGACAGTTTGTTGGGAAGAGGGGGTGGGAGACAGTATCAATGGCCTTAAAGAGATCTAACGAGAGAGAAGAGACCATTTTGCCCACATCTCGGGCATGGTTGACTGCATCCAAGAAGGGAGTCTACCTGACAACGCCAAAAGCTGACAATGCCAACGATGAGAACACCGACACCAGGAGATCGAAAACTGAGATGACCGACGGATGAAAACCCTGACGCTGGGAATACCGACATGTGAAAAGGCTGTGTAAGTATGCGATAGTGACGGACGTTAGGGTTAGGGTGCAAGTAAGGTAAGTGCGCGATATTGATGGACTCTAGGGATAGGGGTGGGTTAAGTGAGTTAGGGTTAGGGCGCGGGTTAGGTGAGTGTGCGATAGTGACAGTCTTTAGGGTTAGGGGCGGGTTAAGTGAGTTAGGGTTAGGGCGCGGGTTAGGTGAGTGTGCGATATTGACAGTCTTTAGGGTTAGGGGTGGGTTAAGTGAGTTAGGGTTAGGGCGCGGGTTAGGTGAGTGTGCGATAGTGCCAGTCTTTAGGGTTAGGGGCAGGTTAAGTGAGTTAGGGTTAGGGCGTGGGTTAGGTGAGTGTGCGATAGTGATGGACCTTAGGGTTAGGGTTTGGGTTAAGGTTATAGATAGTTGTGTATGTAAGGTTTAGTGTGGGTTTGTAAGGATTTTGGTGTGCTTGTGTGTGTGCTTTTTGGACAGGAGATTTGTTTTGTTTGTTGATTGTCGGGATTGTGGTGTGTCGGGCATGTGAGGTTTCGTGTTTGTGAACTTTCGGTTATGTGGTGTCGGTGATTTTGTTGTCAGTGTTGTAGTGCATCGGTGTTGTCAGGTAGATCCCCAAGAAGGATAGTTTTGGTGGCTACCAGAAAAGCAATTACTAGAAAATGGAAATGAAAGTCTAAAGCTACTGTATTTGAAGTGTTGAATATTGTAAAAGACAAACAGGAAGTGGGATCTTTAGAAAAGGGTTGGAGCAAATTACATAGAAATAAATGGAAATTGTGGGAACTATATATGCTGATCTGAGGAGGAGTAAGGTTTAAGGGAAGGCAGGAAGTGAGCAGCTGATGATAGTTATACAAAAGAACATGTTAGATATATAATGTATAAAACTGGAAACATGTTAATATGGTTTGTTTTATATAAATGTATGTTTGTCTATGTTTTAGGTGACAATTCAATAAAGGTGTTTAAAAATTGTATTAGTCTATGTATTTACAATATATTGCAATATGATGTCAATTTTCACCTATCTATGTGTATTTTCTGCTCTTTTATTTGTGGAGCATTTTTCCTTGGGCGTCCACTGAGAAATAATACAATTATTCAGTTGGACTTTCCCAGTAAACAAATCTCAACAAATAACTAAATAGATACATTTGTCCCACAGTATATACTTAAGATGGCAGTAAGTGTAGAACATACTAATAGTACTACTCGTGTTAGTCACATGCATTAGTTTATGTGCTCTTAAATGTCATGTGGCATTTCAGAAGTTCAAGCAGCAAATGAAGACGAATTACATTATTTATTGTGAGTATAAAAGCAGAAACTCAACAACATTAATAATGCTAGAGTTAAAATGCAATTCATTATGAAGAAAAGATTTGTTCACTGCCTGGAGGATAGGAACTTGCAAAAGCCTTAAGCAACATTAATTCACAAGAGGCAAATCATATGAGAGAAACATGACTTCTTATACTGGTGCCTAAATTAGTAAACCAGGGTAAGTCAAACCTGCTTCCCCAGCTTCCAGGCCTGAAAAAGGTTCTCATTACAGACATTCTTAAGAATGATTTCTTGCTGCATCTAGAGCGACAACTGTACTGTCTAAAATGTCACCAAGAATCCTGAAAAGTATTAAGTCAGCAATGCTCCTCATCAATTTTAACAGTACAGCATTTCAAAGTGTATCAGCAGTGGACAATACCCCTGTACCTCAAATAAGATGGACTGCACACCCACACTCCTATATCTTTAAATATTCTAACTCTGACACTGTAAAGATAAACTTCCTCTATCCCACATTTCTGTAATCTTGCTGAAAACAATGGAGTTCAAATGAAGATGAAAGTCAATTTAACAACAGCAACTGTTTGCATATTGGTTAACCATGATATAGTGTTAAACAAGTACCCTCTCTTAGTTTCTTTGATTATCTCAAAATTAAGTTTAAGTATCTGAACATGACTTCATCCTCCAATGTCGTTAAACTTACCTTAAAGTTATTAGTATCTCACTTTTGTTGTTGTTTGGTACCCAGAAACCCTTCATGGATTTTTCATTTCCTTCATTTCCAGGTAACCACAGCTCATGATGGTCCAACATCCCTTTTTCCTGTTTGAATTTCACATTGTTTCAAAAAGGAATTAATCTCAGCTGGCTAAAATTATAGAAACCACAATATTTATCTCTGTGTTACTCACTGCCCACAGGTTTTCATCCTATGACTAAATCCTGGTAAGGACAGTAAACTTGCATAAAACACACATAGCAGCTAAGTTAACTTTTTCCTCAGTAGTTGATGAAGAAATATGCATATAAAGAGCAGGGATTAAAATGTACCACTATATAAACTAACTGGTAAGTGTTCGTATTTCTGGCTACTGAAATGTTCTTGCTATCTATGCAACTGTTGAAAATTAGACATTATAGAACGCTGGAAATTGATTGCAACAGTTTTTTCTAGGTGTATGAAGTATCATTTAACTGCCAAATATAACAGAGCACACATGCTGCTCCTGATACCTAATTAAGCCAGTTCATAAGAGAGTATGCAAGCATCCTAGAAATGTAAATGTGCCATAAAAATTCACCTTCAGCATCCTACACTTAGTACAAATCAGAATAATTTACTGAAAAAAAACAGCATACTGCCTCCATGGACACTGTAAGAAGCCACAGATACATAATACTATCATTATAAGTAAATCTAAAAATCTACTTCATTATGTCTGGGCTGTGTAATATGATGGGGATACAAACTGCATTATTGGGTCAGGATAGATACGTGGAAAAACAAAATGGCATCTGTGTGGCACTCCCTATCATAGTCATTTGGAGTTGTAATAAATTTCAGAACTTCTTGCCATCATATAAAAGCAATGTCATAAATTCTTAATGCTTAGGATGATTTCAGAACTTCTTGCCATCATATAAAAGCAATGTCATAAATTCTTAATGCTTAGGATGATACTGATGCAATAGGACTGACTAGAAGAATAAACTATGACAAAGCATACTTTCTCAGTGTATGAATGGAGTTTTATTTTACTTACATCAGTGATTATACATTCTCCATTCTAGATTCTAAATTCTAGATTCTGAATTATGCCCCATCATAGCTTAATATCACACAACCTAATTCCTGCTCAGTGTGTTTCAGACAGGCCCTACCTGTATGTAAATGTATGCTGCTGTAGATCGTAGTGCAAGTGAAGTGTGCTGTATCTTTAAGAAACATGTCAAGGTTGTATGTGCATGTATGAATTCCAGACACATGCAATCCCTAGTGCCATTTTATAACAGCAGCCAGAGTGAGAGCATGCATGATCACAGTTGTTAGTCTGTATATAAGTTACATAAGTTAAACTCAGTAAACTTCTATAGTGATGTGCTTGTATGAAATAAAACTGCTTGAACAGAACCCACGAAGACTCTTCTATTGTGTCCAAAGTAGGAGACATGGTGTCAGAACCAGGATGTCAGACAATAAGATCCAGAGCCATGAGGTGCAGAGACGACAGTGAAGGTAAAACTAAGAGAAACGAGCAGTAAAAGAGGCAGAAAATAATCAAAGGTAATGAGAAGTAGCATGAACTGTTTATATGATAGAAGCGACAAAATGGGGCATTACAAGGGCACAAACCGCAGTATTAGGTTCATAGGTTCATAGGCAGGTACTAGGCTATTGGCCCTAAGGCTTATACAAGCCTAGCCAAAGGTACCCTGGCTTTCGCCGCCCAAGAAAATTATTTTCTTGTGCCCCTGTCAAGCAGAACCACAGAAGTGATCCCCGGGGTGAATTTCCTATTACCCATCCAATATCAAGATTTTTCTTGAAAAGTGCTAATGAGGAGCTCTGTTTGATATAGATAGGTAGTTTGTTCCAGAGTATGAGAAGTCTCTGGGACAGGAATCTATCCCTCTAGCATGTTCTGTTTATTGTGGTGACAAGGTTTAGGTCCCTAGAGCGTGTAGTTCAGAGGGATTGGGATTTCTTTAAGTGGAGCATGTCCAATAGCTCTGGGTTTGACATAGCTTTGTATGTTAGGCGGAGATTGCCTCTGAGTAGGCGATATGCGACGGAGTAAAGCTGGAGTTTTTTGAGTCGGTCTGTGTAGGGCATCTGTTTGAGGCCAGTAATCCTCTTTGTGAGGTATTTCTGTGGCCTTTCCAGTTGTTGTAGATGTCTTGTGAGGTACATACCAAAAGGGGCATTGTACTCTATAAAGGGTCTAATGAGAGATGAGTAAAGGGGAACAATGACCTCTTTTTTTCTGGATGAGAAACCTTTTGTGATGAGGTGTGACATGTACAAGGATTTCCTGACCACTGTGGCAATGTGATTATCAAAGGAAAGATTACTGTCCACCTGTGTCCCAAGGTCTCTTATCACACTTCCAGTGTTAAGTAGACTACCGCCTATGTGGTAGTTCATGGGTGCAGAGTTTTTACCAAAAGGGATGACAATGCATTTTGTGGCATTGAGCTTGAGACCATGACTTTGACACCAGGCATCTGTCTCAGTGAGGCCCTATTGTAGGATGTCCACATCGTTAGGAGTTTCGATTATGGCTCCTAGTTTGCAGTCATCTGCAAATTTAGTTAGCCAAAGACCTTCTGTGTTAGCCTGTACTTCAGAGAAGTAGATACCAAACAAGAGAGGACCCAGGACTGAACCCTGTGTTACTCCACTTGTCACTGGTCTGAAGTCTGATTTGGAGTCTGTTACTTTCACAGTGTGGGTTTTGTCAGTAAGCCAGTTGGCAACCCATCTTGTGACATAGGGATTTATACCTAGTTTAGTGAGTTTATCTATAATTCCAGAGTGGGGGATGGTGTTGAAGGCCTTGGCGAGATCTAGATAGGCTGTGTGAACCACCTTACCCTCATCTATGGCTTTGGTGACTGTTTCAAAAAAGTCTATCAGGTTTAGGAGACATGATCTGCCTTTTACAAACCCGAACTGTGTGGGGTCTAGAATTTGGAGATTTCCAATGTCTTTGTTTATGAGTTCCATGATGATACATTCCATGGCCTTGCAGACCAGGCTCATCAGGCTAATGGGACGGTAGTTCCCGGGGTCTGTTGTGCCCCCCCCCCCCTTTGTGGAGTGGGATAACCTTCATGGTGAACCATTCAATGGGCACAAAGCCTGAGGTGAGGCTATAATTGAACATGGTACTTAGTTGGGGTGCCAGTGCATTCTGTAGTTCATGTAGAAGGCAGCCTGGGATGTTGTCAGGTCCCATGGATGCTGTGTTCTTGGTTTTGGAGAGTGAGGTTGTTACCTGTGCAGCTGTGATTACAGGAACTTTGCATTCTTCCGGTATAAAGATGGGCCCTTTAGGGGGTGAGAGGGGGTAAAGTTGGCACTGAACCTATCTGCCAGGATGTTGACAATATCAGTTGGTTCTCTATATTTAGTGTCATTGTGCTGTAAATCAGAGCAGATCTGAGTGTTGCCATTGAGATTCTTGACATAGCTATATAATGCTTTGTGGGTGTCTTTAGAATCAGTGGCAATTTTGTTTTCATAACTAGCTTTGGAGGATTTTATGAGGGATCTCAGCTTCTTACTGAGGCTGACCAGGGAGTTCCTCCAATCATGGGATTTTATTATTTTTGCAACAGTTTCTTTCTTCTGCTGTAGAGTTTGTTTATGACAGAAGACCACCAGATTGGCTTCCTTTTTTGAAGGATAGAATCTTGGTTCTGTTAGGGATAGCACAATCCATGCACTCGTGTAAGTGCTTATAAAGTGCATTTGTGTAGGATTCAGCAGTCATACCTCTATTGTCCATCTGCATAGGTGTCGTGAAGTTTGCCACTTCTGTCTTAAGAAGCGTGAAGTTGGCTTTGGAGAAATTTTTTACGGTTGTTTTCCTAATGGGGGGTGGGAATGGGATGTGGATGTCTAGGGTGATTAGCTTGTGGTCGGATCTGACCAACGAGGAGCTGACCTCTGGTGTGGAACATGGTTCGCCCATGCTGGTGATGACCAAGTCTAGGATATTACTGCCCCTGGTGGGGATGTGGATAAGTTGATCCAAGGCATTGGAATTGATGAATTCCAGAAAACGTTGAGCAAAAGAGTTGGTACACAAGTAGTTTTCCCAGTTAATGATGGGGTAGTTGAAATCACCCATTATTAGGGTGTTAGGTTGTACCTTAATATTTTCCAGTGTATCAAGAAAAGAGGAGTGGGAATCCTGGGGCATGGTGGGGGGTCTGTAGCAAGCTACAATCTGGATTGCAGTTTTGCCCAGAGTTAGTTGAACTTTGATTATCTCGGATGCATTATGCTGAGCAACTAGCTTGGAGGTGTGGATATCCTTAATGAATACGGACACTCCTCCACCTTTAGTGTTTCTTTGGGTTTGGTGGCTGAAAGGTGTGGTATGAATTATAGCCTGGTAATGCAGGGGTGCTCTCTGGAGCATTGAACCAGGTCTCTGTCACTGCACAGATGTCGATGTTCTCCATTTTAAGAAGTACCTCGAATGAGTGCATTTTGAGCTTTAGACTTCTAGCACTGAGTAGCATTACCCTCAGATTTTGCTTGCTTGTACCTGTTATGGTGATGAATTTGTCATTTGAACCTTGCCTAAAAAAGGCACTATAGGGGTGGCAAGAGCCTTTGCCAGTATCCGGAATCCCAAGGGTGACTGGTGCAAGCCATCTCTGGCAAAGCAGCGTGGTTTGTCGATCATGTCATCCCAGGCAGACAGATACTGGATTCCCTTAGAATGACACCAGAAGCTTAGCCAATTGTTGAAGTCAGTCATTTTGTCCTTGTACTGTGGTATCATTCTGGGTGATGGCAGGATGCTACTCAGGGCTAGGGTCATACCTGCCTGGGCTACAAGATCAGAGAGCTCCTCCATGTCTCTTTTCATGTAGTCCAGGGAGGTACATCTCAGGTCATTTGCACCAACATGGACAATGACAGAGTCATATTTGCACTTGTTGTGGAGTGACCTGAGTGCATGCTTTATGTGGTGGATCCTGGCACCTGACAGGCAGCTGACAGTAACTTTCTCCTTGTTTAGCCTGGTGAGTGGAACATCGGTGTGCCTGACTATAGAGTCACCTATGACTAGAGTGTTGGGTACATGATGCCTTATGGGCTGTAGTTGAGTGGCACACTGAGTATGTGGGCTATGCGTCATTTGGGTTGTGTTGAGGGGGGTTGCTTGCATTTCTGCTTTGGAGGTCTCGGTTGTTTGGGCAGATTTATACTGAGAGCCTCCGCGAATTTAGGTGTGTTTTGTGCTTCTGTGTGTGTGTTTTGGTGGTGTAGGTTTTGAGGGACTATCTGATGAGTGTGGTGCAGTTCAAGTGTTTGCCTTCTCCTCTTGACTGTCTAGTCCAGTCTTCAGTGAAGAGAGCTTGGCTATATAAGTGCATCTCTCACAGGTCGTAGTGTTGGATGGTAGGAGGAGAGGGTTTTCTGTGTACATGAGGCAATTGCTGCATTCTTCCAAGATGCCCAGATTCATCAAGTAGATAGGAGAAAACACCGGGGGCTGACCTTTAGACATGCCTGCATAGGTGCTTATTTATTAAGTACTAAAAATTGTTTTCCTCTAGACAAGTGAGGAAAGTTGAGTGCTATAGTAATTTGTAGCTTATTTAGTGCTTACGAGTTCTGAACAAGTGCTGAGCTCAAAGAACCAGATATGAGTGCTAAAACTAAAAAGCTGGCTAGTTGCAAGGGAAAATTTGAAGAGCAGACTTTATGGCGCCAGGAATAGTTTAACCCTAGTTAAGTGAGGGGGGGCTCAGGAGCTTACAAACAGTCCTGGACACAGCAAATCTTTATCTGGACAAGACTTGCTACAGGAAAGGGGGAAGCAAGCTTAGAATTTTTTCCAGTAAAGTGGAAATGGAGAAAACTGGAACAGAAGTTAATTCAAGGTTAAGAATCTGAGTGGGTCAGCCTTCACAAATGTTCTTTATTAGATTGAATGAACTAATGACACTAAACTGGGAGGAGTGTCACAGATCATATATACAGTATGGGCAGGCAACTGCAAAGGCACCAAGTATAAGAACACCACAACACTAGGGAGGGTGAGTGGGAAAACTATTACAGTTCCTAGCCGTAGCCTCTAAATGAAAGTTTTAAACAGATTAAGGTGCAAGCAGACTCTAGAGAATGCTTTTAACTGTAAACAGACTAGATTAGAACACAGAAACCTCAAAAAATCAAAAATGCACAGAAAAGCTCGGATAGAGCACTCACAAACTGAAAATACGTCTCTCAGTATGAAAAAAGCAGTTTACAGTTAAGTAATTCAGTAAACATGCAATTAGAGTAATGAGACAGTATCTAGCAATGAAAAATACAGTTAAAACAGTATAAAACAGTACATAAATGCAGTGAAACAGTAAAATAAAGCTTTATAACAGTGCAAAATGTAGTAGATTAACAGTATGGCACACTTATAAGCATTTCAGAAGTGCAGTTCAGTGAAATAAGTGTAAGAAATAACTTATCCTGCTCCTGGAATCTTAAGGAATTTCCGCTTAGTTTCAGTAATTAAATACCATCCACAGCCTGCATTGAGAAAGCGGAAGGCACAAAAAGTTTGTTAACTAAAAATAAATGTTTAAAATAAAGGTATTTAATTAAACGATTAACAGTAAAACAAAATGAACGTTTAAAGCAAAGTGAGTGTGTTTAAAAGTGAAACTGCGCATGTTTCGAGTAAAACAACCACAAAATAGGTACATTGGGCATGAAAAGGGTTTAAATGGGCAAAACTAATATAATAAGAGCAAAAGGGGCACATTAAGCAAAAAAATAAAGCAAGACGACTGCATGTGTTTTGGCAAAGTGTTACGTTTTGGCATAACTTGACTTCGTATTGCATCAAGGGCATAACTACAGATGTTAAGTTGTCTAGCTCGCCCTCGGCTCTGACTCGGCCATCTTCTATAGCTCGAGAGCTGTTTACTGGCTCGAGGCTACCCCTTATCCCATGATGCCTAGTGATAGCTACCCAGATCTCGTTTACCACTTCAGCTGCGAGGTGTCGTTTTTCTGGCTCAGGCACGTATAAAGTTTCTTTATAGAACCTTTTTACTAAAAATAGTCTTTTTCCTAGGTGTTATTGTTAACTTTTAGTCTTATTTTTGTTGTGTTAGCTAAGTGTGTATTTGTAGCTCCCTTCCCTTCCTTGTAGAACTTGTTTTTATCCTTATCCTTTTCTTGTCGGGTTAGCCGTTTAAGTTAGAGGCTTTCCTTCTACCTCTTTATAGGCTAGCCATTTAAGTTAGAGGCTTTCCTATTTAAAAAAAAAAAAAAACTTTAGCTTTAGTCTGTAGTATACTGTGTTTTTCTGTAGACTGTATTTTGATTTGTTAGCTATTGTTGTATTTCTTGTTACAGGATGTCCATAGAATCCAAAGTGTCTGGGTTCAAGAAGTGTGACTCACGCTGTCAGAAAATGTCTCTGACAGATGGGCACACTTCTTGCATCTATTGTTTAGGCGCTGTGCACCTGCAGGACTCTTGCTCTATCTGCCATGCATTTAGTCCAAGAGTTCTGCAGGAGTGTAAGAATAAGCTTATTCTTAGGGGTCTTTTAAAGCCCCAGGATTCACCGGCCAAGACTCAGCCTGTGAAATCCCCTAAATCTACCAAGCCATCGGCTCCAAGTTCGGAACCGTCTTTGGTACAGACTCTACCTGCTACTTTGGTTCCATCTGGAACCAATAAGACTATCTCCCCATCGGCTCCATCAGAAAATTTGGAGCCTTCACGGAGCCACAAGAGGCTGAGGTCCCCTTCTTTGGAATCGATACATTCGGCTTCTCGGTCTCCCCTGCTTCAGAGCGAGCGCAGTCACAGATCTTCTCACTCCTCTCGATCCTCTAGGCTGTCGGATCATGATGTGGAGAGAGTGGTCAGTAGGTTGCTAAAGTCGCAGGCACTTGCCAAGATGTTGTCCAGCCCTCCTCAACAGGTGTCAGCTCTGTCCACTTCTATTGATGTTCTTCCTCCGACTCCATTGAGCTCAGAGCTGAAGTTCGTTGGGGTCCGAGTAGTGGAACTGTCGGCTCTGATAACTCTATCTTCTTCGGTTCCATTGTTGGCTCCGATTCCCTCGATGGTGCCGTCCATCGAGGGATCTGGGTGCCGGGGCTCCCTCGTCGGCTCCGAGGGGGTAAGTGGCATCAGACCCTTGTCTGACCCCATTCTCCCTCTCAGAGCTTCGGTGCAGGTGAGCTCGGCTCCTACATCAGCCTCGGAGCCATCTCCCTCGGCGCGGAGAAGGATTCCGATTTCCTCAGAACTGGAGCCTTCTCTGCATCATGGCAGGGATGCCTTCGATGTCATAGGAGTGTCCTGGCCACTGAGTCACCTCCACTATTGGCCCCACCGGCTCCATCCCCTGTAGTACCTGTGCCAACCTCTGTTCCTCCTCCATTCCCCAAGCATGGGGAGCCGGCAATCCAGGGAACCCAGTTGGGTGTTTCCTCTTCTTCCGAGGTCTCCCCTGATCATTCAGAGGAGCCCCCTTGTAAGAAGAAGTGCAAGAGGAAGCACATTGACTCCCCTGAGTCTGTCATTTCTGATACAGACTTAGATGATTCGGAAGGGTCCCCAAGATCCCCCTCTGAAGATGTTTCCTTTTTGGACATCCTAGAAATGCTTAAGGAGAGGGGGAACTGGAATCCCCTAGCCCCTACCAAGGATGAGTCTGTATTCCTGAATGCGTTCGGTTCCCGACCTTCCACCTCCTGCGTTTCTCCACCTTTCGATCCACTTATGTCACTGGTGGCTCAAATGGCTTGGTCAGCTCCAGATACAGTGAAACCAACTCCGAGGAGACCTGGCAAGTTCATCACAGCACCCCATGATAAGCAGTTCCTTACCAAAGGTGCTTCTGTTGATGCCATGGTGGTAGCAGCAGCCACCAAAAAAGAGTTAGCGGAAACCTCTTCATCTGTCCATCCCCCTAACAAGGAGTCTAAGACCATGGACAGATATGGGAAGTGAATGTTTGCTTCAGCGACCTTTTCTATGAGGTCACTGAACTACTTATGCCATTTTACCTGGCTTCAGAGGGATCTCCTTAAAGAGCTCAAAGATACCCTCCAAGATCCATCAGCTGAGGGGGCTCAAGCTAAAGTGGCTTCCCAGCTGGCGATGCTTAATTCTGTAGTCAACTCCTCCATAGGCCTCATTTCATATGCAGCCAATGGTGCGAGTAGAGCTGCAGGTACTGGCGTGGCCCTTAGGAGGCATGCATGGATGCAGCTGTGTAATTTTGCGGAACCCTTTAGAGTGCCATTTACCAACACCCCCTTTGATGGTTCCTTTCTTTTTGGACCACAGGTGAAAGACACTTTGAGTAGATGTGAGCAAGAAGGCAAGACTCTCTCTGCTGTGGGAGTCCATTTTTCCACTCCTTCCAGACCATACCTCAAGGGTCAGAAGAGTGGTAAAATGTGGTTCCGAAAATCCCAGGGAGCCTCGCCTGACACAGGTAGTGATTTTTCCTCCAGAGGCAGAGGGGGAAACAACAACAACAGATGCCACCCTCGTGGTAGAGGGGGTCCACAGAACCAGGGCAACAGAGAATCTTTCTCTGATGAGCCCTTTCAGCATCCCTGAAGGGTTGCCTGACTGCCCACCTCTGGAAGCAGTTGGGGGAAGCCTTTCACTGTACCCAAAATCCTGACAAAATTTAACGCAAGACAAATGGGTACGGTCTATTATATCCAGAGATTAGAAACTTCCCTTCTCTCATCCCCCCTTACCATCAAGGAAATCCCTTCCAGATGTTCCACCCAATCTGAGGGACCAACCAGTCATAGAAGTTTCAAAACTGCTAGAAAAAAGAGTCATCCAGGAAGTCCCGACAGACCAACATGGATCTGGAACTTACTCAAGGTTCTTTTTGGTACCAAAAAAGACAGGGGACTGGAGACCGATTATGGATCTCAACAGACTAAACAGGTCTGTTCAAAGAACAAAATTTTGGATGGTCACGCTACAGTCCATTCTACCCTTTCTGAGTCAGAACAATTGGATGTGCTCCATATATCTTCAGGATGCATACTACCATATCAAAATGGACAGGCGCTCCAGGATATTTCTTCGCTTCCGGCTGGGAGCCAATCATTATCAGTTCAGAGCACTGCCCTTTGGTCTCACCACAGCCCCCAGGGTGTTCACCAAATGTATGGCAGTGGTCACGGCTCACCTGAGACGTCTAGGATTCCAGGTGTTTCCATATCTAGATGACTGGCTCCTCACTGCTACTACCAGGCATCAACTTATGCAAGCCAGGGACTACACAATCACAATCTGCTGTCAGCTAGGAATTACAATAAACTTTGAAAAATCTGCCTTGTTTCCCTGTCAATCTATCACCTATAGAGAAGCAGACTTAGACACAAGGAACATGTCCGCAAGGCTACTGCCAGAAAGGGTGTCTACAATTCGCCAGCAAGTACAAATTCTAATGCAGAGCAAAAGAATCCAAGTCAGTTTCGTCCTTCAAACTCTGGGTTCCATGGCAGCAGCAATTCTTCTAATCCCTCTAGCCCGTTTTCACATGAGGATCCTTCAGTGGCTTCTGTTCACACAGTGGTCTTTCCAAAAGCTGCCCATATCTCACATGATCATGATTACAGGAGCATGCAAAAGGCACCTTTCCTGGTGGATGGTCTCCCCACTAGTGGCTCAGGGCAGACCCTTCATTTAACCCCCTCCGGTTGCCACAGTGACCACAGACGCCTCCCTGATAGGGTGGGGGGGCATTATCATGGCAGGACGGTCCAAGGCACTTGGCAGCCTCATGAGTACCATCTGCATATAAACGTCCTAGAAATGAGCTCTTCAGGGCTCTCTCCCTTCTGGGACCATTGCAATTCAAACGGACAACATGTCAGTGGTGTGGTACATCAACAAGCAGGGCGGAACCAGGTCCTACCCCCTATGTCGAGAAGCATTCAGACTCTGACAGTGGACGATTTCCTCCCAACGATTTCTGATTGCGACACACATCCCTGGGAAGTCCAATGTCATAGCGGACAGGCTCAGCAGAGCTATTCTCATGCCACATGAGTGGTCTCTGAAACAGGTAGTTGCGGTTCTTATCTTCCGCAAACGGGGACAGCCTTGCTGCGATCTTTTTGCCACCCCCTTCAACAGCAAATGCAGCAACTACTTCTCCCTTCTGCCACTTCCAGGTCACTCACCCAGAGACGCTCTAGTCCACGATTGGCCTCAGGGACTTCTTTATGCTTTTCCTCCATTTCCCCTCATTCCAAAACTCATACAGAAAGCAATATTGTTGGGCTGCAAAATGGTCTTCATTGCCCCCTACTGGCCTCGATAGATATGGTTTCCATTCCTGCACCATTACCTTCTCAATCAGCCCTGGACTCTGGATCCGATTCCAGACCTACTGATTCATCAATCAGGCAGGCTGCATCAATCCCTCCAAACACTCCAGCTCACAGCTTGGTTGCTCCACTTCCAACCTTAGCCAGGCTTCCCAGCATTTCCCCAGCCATACATAAAATTATTGTCTCCTCTCACAAGTCCACAACTAGAAAAACTTATGCTAGCAAATGGAAACGTTTTTCTTGTTGGGTAGAGGCTAGGAACGTAGCCCCAGTCCATTTTGGAATTGGAATTTTGGAATTCCTAGCACAATATTTTCATTCTGGGTCCGCTTCTGCTACAATCAGGGTTAAATTGGCGGCCATTTCTAACTTTCATGTTAGGTTGTCTAATTCAAACATTATGTCTCATAAGCTCTGTAAAACCTTTTTAAGAGGGACTACTCTCCATAGACCTCCAGTGAGAGATCCCCCTCCTCCTTGGGACCTTAATCTGGTACTAACCTCCTTAATTCTGCCCCCCTTTGAACCAGCAGCGTCCTGTTCCATTAAGTTTCTGTCTTGGAAAACACACTTTCTGGTAGCTATTACTTCAGCCAGACGTGTCTCTGAACTTCAGGCACTATGTGTTCGTCCTCCATACCTGGTTATTCATAAGGACAGGGTCGCTTTGAGGACTAATCCTTTGTTTCTTCCGAAAGTCTGCTCAGAAAATAATTTAAACCAATCTATAGACCTTCCTATGTTTTTCCCTAACCACACCAACAAGGCAGAGTACAAATTACACCAATTGGACGTTCATAGACAATTGCATTTTTACTTGCACAGGACTAAGGAAATAAGGAAGTCAGACCAACTATTCCTTTCCTATGCTTTAGGCAAACAAGGTCTCCCAGCTTCCAAGGTGACTTTATCCAGGTGGTTGTCTCACATTATTACTTTCATTTATCAATTGAGAAACAAAGAGCTGCCTATCAAACCAAAAGGTCATTCTACCAAGGCCTTGGCCAACTCCATAGCCTTCCAATCTAGGTTGCCCATGGATTCTATCTGTGCAGCTGCTACGTGGGCAAATCCTCATACCTTTATTTCTCATTACAAGCTAGATATAGTCTCCAGGAGCAGAGCTGACTTTGGTTCCACTGTTCTGAAGAGTCTGTTCCAATGAGCCGTCCAGGATTGTAGATGTTAGGGATGCAGTCCCAACCAGCCAGAACAAAGGCGAGATAGACAACTTAACATAAAGAAGTTATGTACCTACCATAACATTCCATGTTAGTTGTCTTCATCTCGGCTTCTTTCTTGTGTCCCACCCTCCGTCCACCTGTCCTATTGGACCAAGAGGAGTTCTTGTTTCACTGGCTGAGTGTTCTCTGGTTTATTTCCTCTACTGACTTAGAGAGTGGAACAGGTATGCTCAACCTGTTTGTTTGCACAGGTTGATTTTCTGGCTATGTCTGGGGTTAGCTATTTCAAATGAGATCTGGGTAGCTATCGTTAGGCATCATGGGATAAGGGGTAGCCTCGAGCCAGTAAACAGTTGGGAGGGTGGCCTAATGGTTAAGGTGTTTGCCTTACAAACTTAAGGTACAGGGTTTGAATCTCACAGGGGATAATTGGCTAGGCTGAATGGCTCTCACAGCAGCAGTTAGCCTAAAGTACTATGAGAACCTATGATATGAACAGCTCTCGAGCTATAGAAGATGGCCGAGTCAGAGCCGAGGATCAGCTCCGATCCCAACCAGCAAGAAAGAAGGCGAGATGAAGACTACTAACATGGAACACTATGGTAGGTACATAACTTCTTTTTATTCGAAGTATCTTAAAGTGTGTAAACGTGCTTACTGCATGTGCTTATTACTGTGCATGTATTTTGAAGAGTTTATTGTGTGCAAGGTGCAACTATTTCATGAAATACAGTCAAAGTATAGCCATTTTGAAAAGTTTCTTGTGCTGGGTATGTCTATTCACAAAGTGCTGCCATTACAGACTGTTTCTTGCACTGTAAAGAGTTGCCTAGCAAGGTACCACCATTTTGGGGGACATTTCCGTGTGCTGTGTGCAGTTATTCGGAAAGTGCAATTACTTCAAAATGTTACTGAGTTTTGAGCAAGAGAGGTTCAGTTTATTCACATTGTGCAATTATTTGATAAGTTTCTTACACTAATGAGGTGATTTCTTGCAAAACGATATTACAAGAATGTTGCAGTGCCTGAGAGTTTATTTCATTTGCATCGTAAAGTTGTTTGAGATGTTTCTTAAACTGATGCTAAATGACTTTAGTATTGCAAAATGATATTACAAGAGTGTTAAAGTGCCCAAAAAGTTTATTTCGCAAAGTCCAGTTATTCAAAGGTACTATGAGTTTGTTCATTAGCATAATTTCGAAAAACACAAAATGTATAAGTTCTGAAGCACAAAGGCATTGGACAAAGTTACAAAATACTGGTATAAGTTTCTGGCATATCTGCATGTGTATATGTTTGCACATATTTGCAAAACCCTTCACTGGTATGTGTTAATATGGCAGATGGATTTCAAAAGCCCCTACCACTTGCATTTGATCAGAATATTGCAGAGAACTGGAGAATATTTGAGCAAGAGTATGATATTTTTATACAAGCAGCTTATTCAGATAGAGATGCATGCACAAGGGCATTAATTTGCTAAACATAGCTGAGTCAGAGGCCATAGAAAGAGAGTGTTCATTTGTGTATGCACCAGCAGTATATGAAGGAGAAGGTGAAGACTGTCATATTGTTGTACAGGCTGAATCAAGAGAAGACCCCAAGTGTTTGAAGTGCAAGTTCAGAAAATTTGTAACCCCCAGACAAATATTACATTAGAGAGGCATTTGTTTTACATGTGAGATCAGAAACCAGGGGAAACATTTGCAGTTTATATAACTGACCTGAGAAACAGAGCTAAAACGTGTTGGTTTGGTGACTAAAAAGATGAGCTGATAAAGGACAGACTTGTGTGTGGTATTAATAGTGCTGCTGTGAGAAAGATTTTACTTCATGACAATGATTTAACGTTGAGCAAAGCCATAGAGATTTGTCAAATCCATGAGGTGACAGAAAAACACACAAGTATGCTTGTGAGTGGCAAGAGCATGGTTTCAGTTGGCTCCAGAGCAAATATAGATAGCATGTAACACGTGGCAAACAAAAGCAGGCCCAAGCACATGGCAGCTACGATGTTTCCAGGGAAGGCACGTAGATTTCCAGTAAATTCTAAGAAAGGAGCTTGCTCCAGTTCAATGCAGTACAAGCATGAATTAGTAAAACCCAAGTCTAGCTTTATTGTTAACTGTCGCAACTGTGGTGTAAATCATGAGTCTAAAAGAGAGAAGTGCTTAGCATTTGGTCAGCAATGTCACAAGTGTAAAAAATGGAACCATTTCCAAAAGTTTTGCAAATCAAGTAAGCCTCACACAGTTGTAATAAAAGGTTACACAAAAAGGCACGTTGATCAAGTAGAGCCAAAGCAGTCAGCTTTCTATGTAGATGGTGTATCAGTGCTTAATGAAAGAGTTGATGCAGTAAATTTATTAACAGGGAGTGAAGTGTTTTGTACTATCCAGATTAATGGAATATCCACAGAGCTTAAAGTAAACACTGGTTCAAAGGTAATGTTATATCAGCAGACACATTTGCTAAAGTCAGAACTAACAAACAACTCAATGTACCTAGTAGTGCGAGGTTTGTTGCTTATGGAGGTGAAGAAATTCAAACCCAAGGTTCAGTGGTGCTTTCATGTTATATGGCCAAGAACTGCTAATATTTGTTATTCTATGTACTGTGAAGACCAGTGCAATATTTATTGGGTCTCAAAGATAGTTTGAGAATGAATCTGCTTTCTTTTCCTAAAGACGTGCATCGTGTAAGTGCATTTCTGAGTTCTAATTTTTCTGAAGCCATTTTTTCAGAGTATGCTGATGTTTTCGATGACAAATTAGGCAAACATCCAGTTGTGTATTCCATGAAGTTAGGCCCAGAGGTCACTCCAGTAGTCAGACCAGCAAGAAGAGTTCTGATAGCTATGCAAGACAAAGTTAAGGCTCAGCTGGATAAAATGGTACAGCAAGGTGTGATTTGTCTAGTCCCAGAACCAACTGAATGGGTGTCGTCTATGGTAGCAGCTCACAAAAAAGGCTCAGACAAAATCAGAATATGTATTGACTCAAGAGATTTGAACAAAGCATTAAAGAGACCGTATCATCCAATGTGCAGAGTTGAAGAGGACGCAGCCTTAATACCGAATGCCACTGTTTTCTCTGTCTTTGATGCAAAGAGTTCATTTTGGCAAGTGATGCTTGATCGCAAATCTTCATTTCTAACTTTTGGTACTCAGTTTGGCAGATACAGGTTCCTAAGGTTGCCATTTGGAATAAATTCTGCGAGTGAAGTCTTTCAGCATGCAATGGAGCAAATTGTTTGGGGTTATCCTTGTGCCATAATAGTAGATGATTTATTGGTTGGAGGCAATGATGAAGCAGAGCATGATAGAAACCTCAAGAAAGTTCTAGACAGAGCATGTGAAGTAAATTTGAAGCTCAATCCTCTGAAGTGCAAATTCAGACTTCCAGAAGTTAAATATGTAGGTCATTTGTTTACGAGTGCAGGCTTGAGACCAGACACAACCAAGCAAGCAGCTATTCTTGAGATGTCAGCACCAGATAATGTTCAAGCTCTACAACGTTTTCTAGATATGGTCAACTATTTAGGCAAATTTATATCAGACTTCAGTGAGTTGACAGCAACTTTAAGAGAGCTAACGAGCAAAAATGTTGCATGGTCATGGTTGGAACAGCACCAGAAGGCATTTGAAGACCTTAAGCAGAAAATTGCTACCCCACCTACATTAAGATACTATGATGTTATCAAACCAGTTACTCTTTCCTGTGATGCTTCAAAATTTGGTCTTGGCACAGTTATACTTCAAGAGGGCAGACCAGTAGCCTATCCATCTAGAATACTAACTCAAACTGAGATGTAGTATGCTCAAATTGAGAAAGAACTTTTGGCAATAGTATTTGCATGTTCCAAGTTTCGGAATTATATTTATGGCTGAGCTATTCAGAATGAAACTGACCACCAACCTCTAGTTACTATTCTTAAGAAGCATATGCATTCCGCTCCAGCGAGATTATAAAGAATGATGCTCAAATGGCAAAAGTACAATTTCAAAATGGTCTACATAAAAGGCAAATTGCTCTATCTGGCTGAGACCTTATCCGGATCACCCAGAAATATGACAGAACAACTTGATGCAGAGAATTTTGACTTTGATGTGATGTCAGTGCATAATTTTTCTACCACTAGACTTGATGAGTTAAGATATCACACTCAGATTGATCCAATTTTGCAGAAGCTCAATCACTACATTAACATTGGATGGCCATAAAATCAATCTAGTGTACCACCTGAAGTGCAAACCTATTTTCCTTACAGAGATGAATTGTTGATGGAAGATGGCATTATTTTAAAAGGTCCTAAAATTGTTATTCCTGCTTCCTTACAACAAGAGTATATCCAGATTTTGCATCGTGGTCACCCAGGATCCACATCTGCTAATAGAAGAGCGAGATAATTAGTATATTGCCCTTCATTACCATAAGACATTGCTAGAGTACTTTCTTCTTGTTCAGTATGCAATAGTACTAGACCACATTTCCAAAGAGAACCACTTCAGCTAAGTCCAGTTCTTGAACTACCTTTGTCAACAGTTGCAGCTGAAATCTTTGAGTGGAACAATCAACACTACTTGGTTTTGGTAGACTCTTATTCAAATTGGTTTGAGATTGATCTACTACATAACCTAACATCCACTGCTGTTCTTACTAAGTTGAAATGTAATTTCTCAGTTTATGATAGTCCACACAAAGTTCTTTCTGACAATGGTACTCAATTTACTAGCCAGTTGTTTCAGAAATTTGCAAAAGAATGGGACTTTGTACATGTCACTAGTAATCCTGAATATCCTCAGTCAAATGGTCTAGCTGAACATGCAGTGCAAAGAGCAAAGCAACTATTTGAAAGGTCAAAGTATGACAATACGATGTGTTCTTGAATTTGCTTAACATCAGAAACATACCTCGTGATGATATTCTTGGCTCACCTGCTCAAAGACTGCTTTCCAGGCATACTAGAACCATGCTACCCATTCATTCTAGTTTACTGAAACCTAAACCTAAGAACAATAAAACCATCAAGGCTCAAATGGTTAGGAAGCATAATATCCAGAAATCTAGTTATGACAGATCGAGCAGATTACTTTATCCATTGATAGAAGGAGAGATGGTACGAATCCAAACAATGAAAGGTTTTGATCGAATTGGACAGATTTCAGGCATCTGTGCTGAACAAAGATCCTACCTGGTAGACTACGAAAGGTGTGGAATATAGGAGGAACCATAGACATCTTTTTCCCATCCTAGAATTATCATCACCATCACAACATTACTTCTGTGATGCAGGCTTCAAATCCAAAAGTGAATCAGACACTGTTCCCATACAGAATGTGTTCAAAATACTGATTCCATTCCAGAAAATGTTCCAAAAATTCCACAGGTCAAATATTTTACACAGACAGTTCCAGTTGCCAAATCTAATATCCAGTTTTATGTCACACGATATGAGCGACTATCAAAGCCTAGTGTGAAATACACAGCAACGTGGACTTGATTGTGTGTATATATATATATATATATATATATATATATATATGGATCTACCTGACAACATCGACAGTGCATAACACCGACAACGACATCACCAACACCACATAATCAACAGTTCACAAACACGACACCTCATACACTCAACACATCATAACAACAACCAACAAACAAAACAAATCCCCTGTCCAAAAACCACACACACAACACATGCACACCAAAATCCTAACAAACAAACAAACACTAAACCTGACATACACAACTATCTACAACCCTAACCGAAACCCTAACCCTAAGGTCCATCACTATCGCACACTCACCTAACCCGCGCCCTAACCCTAACTCACTTAACCCGCCCCTAACCCAAAAAATATCACTACTGCACCCTTACCTAACCCGCGCTCTAACCCTAACTCACTTAACCCACCCCTATCCCTACAGACCGTCAACATTGCACACTTACCTTACTCGCACCCTAACGTCCGTCACTACCGCATACTTACACATCCTTTACCCATCTCGGTGTTCTCCGTGTCGGTGTTTTCATCCATTGGTCTTCTGACTTGTTGATCTTCTGGCATCGGTGATTTCTTTGTCGGTCTTCTCATCTGTCGACATTCTCAGGTAGACCCATATATATATATATATATATATATATATATGTGTGTGTGTGTGTGTGTGTGTGTGTGTGTGTGTGTGTGTGTGTGTGTTTAGTATTGTATAATGCATGATAAAGAATTACTTGTGATTTCTGCATGCTAAATAGACTCATAGTATTATATGATCTAGTTCTCAAAGAGGGAGGATGTAGATCGTAGTGCATGTGAAGTGTGCTGTATCTTTAAGAAACGTATCAAGGCTGTACATGCACATATAAATTCCAGGCATGTGCAATCCCTAGTGCCATTTTATAAGAGCAGCCAGAGTGAGAGCATGCATGATCACAGTTGTTAGTCTGTATATAAGTTACTTAAGTTAAAGTCAGTAAACTTCTATAGTGATGTGTTTGTATAAAATAAAGCTGCTCGAACAGAACCCACAAAGACTCTTCTATTGTGTCCAAAGTATGAAAGCAACAGTTGCCAAATGGACATTCTTATTTAACCTCCTCTATGTAGAGATAAATGCTGCATCCTATAATGTAATCCTCTGTGAAGATAGGTGAAGGCTGCCAGCCTAGCCAGATAGAATTTTGTAGATAATTCTGTCATTTGTAAATATCAATATAAGCCAAAGGCTTATTCTCTTAAATGGAAAAAAATGGTGTTAAATGTGGAACTGCAAAAATGTAACAACAGTGCACTCTGCTATAATGAAGCTGATAAGTCAATTCTTTGATGTCAAAACTTTGAGCTGAGATGTTTAGATAAAGGCATTCTGCCTATTGTTTTGAAGCCAGAAATAATGGCTAATATTTGCATGTAGAATTTCCTTTATTGCTCTGGTTCCTGACCAGCTGCAAGATCAAAAGGGCTATTAATCTCTGAGAGTCTGTTAGCCTGACAACCAGAAAGAAATTATGTAATCTGAAAGGAATCAGTGGTACTGTGTTATCAATTTAAGGACAGAAAGAATGAAAGCATTTGAGCATTTGTCTTGAGAACATCAGACTCACCACTCTGCCTGTGTCAATATGTAAGTAGGATTTTAGAACTGAGTTTTCTCTTAGATATACCTAAGAAATAGGAAGATTAGACTAGTTTGTTTTTCTGTGATGTCGCAACTTTTCTACTGTATTATTTTAAGTATTTCTCTGTGATCGCTGAACTCTTGACTAGCACTGTGTAGTAAGAAGTATTGTCTTCTGTTTTTATTATTTATTATTAAATATTTTTAAACCTTTCAACTGTGTTTTTTTTGTGTAGAGATAATTTAAGCTCTAGAGTACATTGCATGTATATAGTGTTACTATACCAAGTCACTCCAAATAAGTCTTCACTGTTTGGTTGCACTTATCATTTGGATAATAATATTGCACAGTATAATTGGACACCCTTTCATAAGGGCCTTTGAGTACCTGATAAATATTAGCTGGATGGTGGCAGTGATTTCTACTGTATAGTCTGTGTAAAGGGGGCACAGCTGGAGAACCTGTGCCAGCCTTTACCAGGAGTGTCTGTGTGGTTGTATAAACTCTTATCTCAAAGTTTGCATGTGTCAGCTACTTGAGCAGGGACACAAAGCACTGGTTGGACAGAGAGGGTGCTGGAGGTTTTAGCTTGCCCACTAGGCTGACCCTATAGCTGTGCCAGTGGGGAGTCTTATTGGGGACCCGGAGAGAAAGGGAGAAACCAGCCCCAGAGTGACTATGATCTCTGTGTGCTCTTAAGGGAAATTGTACTTTACTGTGTGTGTATTTCTTATCCTTTCTCTATATGGATGCCTCTCACTCGTGTTAGTGGTGAGGATTGGGGCTCCTTGATTGCTGGGCCAGTGCACGGGCGTCACACCCTCCACAACTCAATAAAAACAGGTAGAAAGCACTATGAAGCAGCATGGAATAAATGATGTCAATATTCTGGTGGAGAATTTTACATAACAGCTATCGATAGATTAGAGATTCTAGCTGAAAGCCAGCAAGTAAAGCAACACACACCTACTGTCAGCTTAAAGTGGTTAAATCCTGAGCCCAAGAGTGAATGACAATCAAACAATACCAAAATATACTCAGCTCAAGGAAGTCCAGTGGTAAGGCAGTAACAATTTTTATGAAAAAGACAAGCTTTCAAACACTGTGCTTTATCAAGTTAGAGAAAGAGGACTACTATTTGTTTATCTATAAATATCTCAAAACTAAGTATCCAAATTTACAATGAAATACCAAACCAAGACCAAAATATAACTGTCTACATTCTTTCCCCTGTAAAATATTAATTACAAAAATTAGTAGAGATAGTCACTTCAACCCTGGTCCCACTGTTCATAAAACCATCACTTCTAACCCCAAAATAAACCAGTCACATCTCAGCAAATAACAGATCCCACACTCACCTTACTAAATATGAGCCTAAGAAGTATGTGCAGTAAAATTCATGACATACATGTCTACCTTGCCACACACACAATATAACAGGCAAAACAAGAATGCAGGTGGTATACTGATCATATATAAAAATTCCCTAACCATCATCTTACTTCCACAAGAAATAGACAAATGTAGCAATGCTGAGCTTCTACTAACACTATGTGTTTAATGGCAATTTATATACCACCAGGGAATAACACTGATACTGCTGAAAGCATCCTATATTGGATTTTCCAACAAATTAACTATGAAACTGTAATAATTGGGGACTTAAATATAGACTGGCAACTCATAAATTCCACTACCCCCACTGAATCCATAAACTTGTTCAACATCAGACAATTAATAACTACACCCACTAGAATCAATACAACTTCAGGGAAACACTCAACATTAAACTGGATTCTTACAAACAAACCAGACAAGCTTATAAAAGTGGGCTGCCACTCAGATAGCATAAATGACCACATACCAACAAAGCTATTAGAACTCACCATAACCTAGATAAACATATTATCTATAATCAGACAAGAAATACAACCAATTTCTGCAAAGATATTTTCAATGAAACACTAAAACAACATAACTGGAATGTACTTAGAAGAATGCCACTAGACACTGATGTAGAACACCTTAATAACATATTTTTACAGACCTTAAATAATCTATCACCAGTATATAATAGAAGAGTAAAGTCCAACCCCACACCATGGCTGACAAAAGAAACAAAAAAAAATGATAAAAAGGGATAAAGCCTGGAAAAATTGGTATAAAAATAAAAACTCAAAATTTCTTCCAGCAATTTAGATGTCTTAGAAACCTTGAAAAACTCCATGTCAAACAGGACAAGCAAAGATATTATACCAACCTACAAGACAAACATAAAAACAACTCAAAACTTTGTTGGTCATCACTAAATAAACTACTCCACCCTGGCAAGGCCACCACTCCCTCTCCAAAAACAGACAATACAACAGATTCTATCCCCACACAGTTTAATTCCTACTTTATGCAGTCAATATTATCAATCTTAGACACTAATACATCTGCCCTCCTCTGTCTACCCCTATCTGATCAAAACCACCCACAGCTCTTCAATTTTAGTCCAGTACCTACCTCGTTTATTCCTTAAAATAAAAACTACTCAACTACCATCAGACTACCTAAAAATGGCCACAGAAGTCATAGCATTCTCTGTGTTTACACTAATTAATAGGTCCATAGCAGAAAGATACATCCCATCACTGTGGAATAAAATGCTACATCTTACCACTGCACAAAGGCAGCACATCAGCAGAATTTAATAACTACAGACTGACAGCAATTCCCAGCCCCCTCTCCAAAATATTAGAGAAATGCATCCATATGCAGCTGAGGTTCCCTATTATATGATCGAAGATGCATTCTTTCAAATGCATCTTGATCGAACTTGAAAGCACAAAATGGCACAATACCGAAATGGCATATAAGTGAATTCTTTCCCTGGGAAAGAAATCACTTGGCCATCTTCATTATTTTGCCATTTTCATCACTGTACTGCGATCTCGGAGTTGGTATATTTACGTAGGGGTGTGTGGGGGGCTTCACCCCCCCCACTTTATGTAATGTTTTAAAGGGTTTTTTTTTCTTTTTTGCAACAGCGATTTTTTTCTCTGGGAAAAAATTGCTGTTCTAAGTGTTCAGGATTATAAGCTTGTGCTTACATGGGGTCGATAAATCAGCGTTCACTTTTTTAAGCATTTGCTGATTTAATATAGACCCACAGCTGATGCAATACCTAACCTCAAATAACTGGCTCTCAGAAACACAACATGGCTTCAGGCCCCATCACAGCACCACTACTGCTCTACTAAATTTTACCAGTATAATAAACTTACATAGTAAAAATGGTCTGCTTGCGTCCACCATGTTCTTAAACTCGTCAAAGGCATTTGATACTGTCTTTCACTAGCAACTGCTCATTCATCTCTCCTCAACAGGACTTTCACAATACTCTTTGATGTGGTTTATTAGCTACCTATGTGGAAGGCAACATGCCATTAAATGGCAACAAACCTACTCATCCTTTCAACTAGTTACTACAGGTGTTCCTCAGGACTCAGTCCTGGGTACTCTCCTATTCAATATATTTATTAATGACCTCCACACCTCCACTCACCGTTAGTTTAGTTCAGTAAGCAGATGACTCAACATTAATATGTGCAGCCTTAACAATAAATAAGCTCCAAGACATTACCCAAAAATCTTTCTCCTCTGTAGAAAACTGCTTTAAAGAATCAAACCTCCTACTCAACCCCAAGAAAACTAAGTTAATGTTTTTTTTATCTGAAAACGGTACCAAAAATCAAAAGCAATCTTTTACCATAAAGTCACTGAAACTGTAGCTCACACTAAACATTTACATGTTATAATAGATGACAGTCTCAATACAATCAGCATATATGGAAAACCATTACATATACACACAGCAAACTAGGCTCTCTTTACAGGATCAATGGATTCCTTACAGATATTGCAAGAAAAATTCTAGCCACCACCTTCTTACTGCCAACTCTCTTATACGCCATGTCACAAAATAAGATACTGCCAGCACAGCTATCTGGAATTTTGTAAATAACTATATGTCATTTGTGAATATCAACATGATTTATATAGACGTGTGACAAAGTGAGATACTGCCAGCACAGCTATCTGGAATTTTGTAAATAATTATATGTCATTTGTGAATATCAACATAATGTATATAAGATGCTTGTGTTACAAATGTATTAGGACTGTGTGTCATGTGTATATTAAACTGCTTGCAAAGAGCTGTTTGAAATGTAACCACAGTGTACCCTACTGGAAAAGAACAGAAATGTACATGCACTATTGTAACTATTCAGATATATGTCTTTTAACAGTGGAAACTGGGATACAGGAGGTTAATCTCAGTCTAGTAAATTTCAGAAAAATAGCTGAAATTAAATTACTTTATGGCAGCAAGGAGATACAATGTCTGTGTTGAGAAGTTTTCTGTATTGTCCTGGAAGTGTTTTATTGTTTTATGATTTCCAGCATTTGCCAAAGATCTGAGGAAAAGTATTTGTCTATGCATTTTTACAGGTAAATGCAAAATGCTACCAGTTGCCTTCTCTTGGTCAAACTACCATTTGTATTAAAAGTAACATTACACAGCAAGATTGGACACCCTTTGTTAAGGGCCTTAAAGTAGCTGATAAGGAGCTGGCTGGTGGCAGTGATAACTACCTTATAGTCTGAGCAAAAGGGGGCATAGATAGTAAACCTGTGCCAGCCTTTACCAGGTTTGTGTGTGTGTGTGTGTGTGTGTGTGTGTGTGTGTGTGTGTGTGTGTGTGTGTGTGTGTGTGTGTGTATAAATCAAACCTCAAAGAGTGCATGTATCAGCTACTTGGGCAGAGACATGAAGCATTGGTTGGACAGAAAAGGTGCTGGAGGTTTTGGCTTGGCCACTCAGCTGAGATCTCAACTCTATAGCTCTGCCAGTATGGAGTCTTATTGGGGATCTGGAGAAAAAAGGGTGAAACCAGCCCTGGACTGAATGTGGTCTCGGTGTGCTCTTAAGTAAAACTGCACTTGATGCAGAGAGCTGCATCTGGACATACTATGTGTGTACCTTGTCATCCTCCCAGTGTATGTCCCCCACTGGTTCCAGCGGTGAGGATTGAGGCTCCTTGATTACTGGCCCAGTGATGGGGCATCACATATTTATTGGTTAGCAGTGTTGGTATCACCACATCACATATTAGGATTCAGTGGTGTGGATATTGAACTCCTGTAGCCTGTAAACAGTGGTTACTAATGAAGGTGTTTGTACTCTCAAGCAGCCATACAATGAACATTCAGAATGTCATATCACAATAATTTTATTTATTTTGTGATAGCTTAATTAATCAGGGAGAGCAGGCAAGGATGTCAGTAGAGGAGTATGGCAAGCTGACAAGGAGCCAGTTGGCTGAGATGTGCCAATCCAAAGGACTGGGGCATGCCAACCTGGCTAAAGCAGAGATGACTGTAGCCTTAGTCACAGCTGCATCACAGACCAGCAACCAGGAAGACAACCAGACTGGCCTTGGGGATGTACAACTCTCAGAAAATGGACAGTTCAGCCTTTCCACAGAGGACTTAAAAATCCATCTGGAGTTAAAGAGACTTGAACTGGAAGCCAAATGTTTGGAAATAGAATCAGCAGAGAGAATGCAGAATTTGGAGGCTTAAGAAAATGAGTGACTGCAGCAGAAGAAACAAATGCAATTAGAAGCAGCAGAGAGACTGAGACATCTGGAAGCTGAAGAAAATGACAGGCAGAGGCAACATGAAAAGGAGATGCTGACTCTTTGCCAGGGTCTTGGGGGTAATGAGGAAGGGAGTAACCGAACCCCAGAATCAACAAAGGTCAGTAAATTTCTTCCACAAATTACAGAGGGTGATAATTTTGATAGTTTTATTCATATGTTTGAAAGGGTACGTAAACAGTATAATGTTGACTAGGGGCTCTGGGTAAGGTTCCTGACCCCTTTACTATATGGTAAAGCTGTAACTGCTGTTTCTAAATTGTCTGATACTGATTGCTTCAATTATAATACAGTTAAAAATTGTTTATTAGAGTGTGTTATATTAACACCTGAATCGTATAGAAAAAGGTCTTGTGAGCATAGACGCATGGCAGATGAAACTGTGTGTGAATATATTGCTGAGTTAAGCACTTATTTTCATAGGTGGGTGAATGGGTGTCAGGTCACCACTTCTGAAGGGCTGGCAGACCTTTTGGTGAGGGAACAAGCCCTTAACACTTTGCCTGAGGACAAGAGAATCTGGTTAGCAGATAGGGAATATAATACCGCATATGAGTTGGGGAAAAATAGAGACCTATAACTAGCAAGCAGGGCATCACTGCACAGGAATGGGATACCCAGTGCTGCATATGGGTCTAAGGGAACCCATGGTGAGCAGCCTAAACTGCCCCAACAAAATCTGCCAGTAACAGGGGAAACCACTAGTTCAGGTACAAGGCCAGGATCAAGGGTTAAATGTTTTAGATGTAACCAGCGAGGCCATGTGTCATATAGACGCCCATGGATGCAAGGTGGGGAAAAAATGTGGGGGAGCCAGCAAGTGGGAATGACAGAATGCCAGTAAGTGGGAATGATGGAATGCCAGCAGTAAGTTGTCTAGAAACAACAAGGATACCACACTACCACAAGAGGTTATATCCTATTTTAGTAGATGAGAAACAGGCCACTGCTAAGAGAGACACAGCCTCTGACCTAACCATTGTGAAGCCTGTAATGGTTAAAGAGGAGCTCTGCTTGCTTGGGCAGCCTACTCCAGTCAGATCTTTAAGAGGGACCCCATTCCAAATAACTTTGGCTAGGGTTCACCTTGACTGGGACGGTGGAAAAGGAAGCAAGCAAGTAGGTGTTTTTTTGAGGATATCCCTGCAGATGTCCTGATAGGGAATGATTTTGATAATGCAGTATCTTGTGCCCATGCAATTACATGCAGTCAGACTTGGAGGCAAACATGTGGGTCTGGTATCCTGTGGGGGATCCCAGACAGACTGCACACTTGAAACCAGGACTGGGGAGGTGGTTACTTCAGAGAGGGAGCTACCCTGTAGCAGTGAGACTGAAAGTGAGCCACAGCTGCTGGTGGGTACTGATGTTCCCTTGGACAGATTGGCTGCAAGAGCAGAGGTGAATAGTAGTACCTAGGCTGATAGTGAGGCACCGCTGTCAGTGGATACCAGTCTTCCTGTGGAAGGGGAGCTGGGAAGTGTTACAAAGAGACAGTTGAGACAGGCTTAGCTATCAGACCCTACCTTACAAGGCTTGAGGGTGGTAGCCAGAGAGGTGCTTGATTCTCAAGGAAAGAGGGAATCTGTATACTGGGACAAAGGGTTACTGCATAGAGATTGGACCCCTGATGAGAAAATACAGCAGTTGGTAGTGCCCAGAATCTATCATCCTGCACTTCTGGCCATAGCCCATGACATTCCCTTTGCAGGTCATATGGGCATAAAGCACCAAGAGACATATTATGCAGAACTTTTATTGGCCTGGGATTTCCAGAGATGTAACAGTGTACTGCAGGACCTGTGAACAGTGCCAAAAGGTAGGCAAAGCAGGAGACAAGGTCCAAGCTCCTTTTATGCCTTTGCCTGTGTTTGAGGAGCCATTTCAGAGGGTAGCCATGGATACTGTGGAGCCTCTGAGTACCCCAAGTTCCACAGGGAAGAAGTATATTCTAGTGGTAGCAGATTATGCTACCAGATATCCTGAGGTGGTGGTTCTGTCCTCCATTGAGGCAGAAAAGGTAGAAAATGCTTTATTAGAGATTTTCAGCAGGGTAGGTTTCCCAAAAGAAAAACTGACTGACAGAGGTGCCAATTCCATGTCAGACGTGCTGGCTTGTCTGTGAAAGCACTGTGAGATGAAGCACCTAAAGACCACCTGCTACCATCCTCAGCCTAATGGTCTGGTGGAGAGGTTAAACTCTACACTAAAGACCATGCTATGGGCATTTGCAGACCAGTTTAAGAGGGAGTGGGACAAATATTTGCCCCATCTGTTGTTTGCTTACAGAGAGGTGCCCCAGGAATCCACAGGTTTTTCATCCTTTGAGTTGCTCTATGGGCATAGGGTAAGGGGACCTTTTGATTTGATTTGTGATGAGTGGAAAGGGGAGTGTGAATCCCCAAGGAGTCTGTTATGGAATATGTCCTAAACCTCAGGACAAGGCTCATAGAACTCATCCACTTCCACTAGGAGTGTGGGATACTACTCAGAAGCACAGAGTGACAAAAATGATGGAAAAATATAAACACATTATCAAAAATACAGTGAAAAATCTGTAGACTTTAATGAACTGTATAATGAAATTCTACCACACAAAGTAATTTATTTTTGGTTTAGAAAAGGGAGTTGTAAAAATGTATGTCCTCCATCTTTAAATTATTGTTACCGCTAATATGTTGGTCATGTAATTCTCTTTTCTGTATACTAAACTTCATCAAAAACACCATGTGATCACTCAATCCTGAAAATAGGGACATAGCTCCAAAACAGGGACAGTTAAGAGGTCTAGTTGAGAGGTCTAGTAGGATGACTTTGGTGAGACCATGTAGAATGAATTTGGATATCCTCAGAAAGATTCAACAAACCAGCAGGTGACCCAGGCAGGATAACTGGGACATTTCCATGACTGTTCTCGGCAAGGTAGAAAAATGCTAACCTCAACCAGGG
The DNA here is from genome assembly GCF_019279795.1 of Protopterus annectens. Lineage (NCBI taxonomy): Eukaryota > Metazoa > Chordata > Ceratodontiformes > Protopteridae > Protopterus > Protopterus annectens. The sequence continues at coordinate 611,976,427 of NC_056750.1, read as the reverse complement.
CAATTTTTGGAAAGTAGGGGATTCTCTTGAATCCTAAATGTCCCTCCTCTAAGAAGGCAGTGCCACAATCAACAAGTGAGACAGGATCCATTTTTGTGGAAGAGGTCATTTTGTTGATTAAACTGTTCACTGTGGTAATACTGCAGGAGTAGATGAGACCCAGCAGGAAATGCTTAAACTGTTGGAAATTTTTGGAGTGTTGATTAATGTCTCTTTCCAATGTTGCATAAAAGGTGGGGACATTTTCTCTAGACTGGCAAATTTTATTTTTATTTATTTTTTGTTTAACAGTTGTTGACCGGAAAAGTCTGACTAGGCCGGTGCCTATTTTCAGTGGAGGCCCAGGAACAAATGCTCCAGGTGCATGTCTTTGGAATGTGGGAGGAAACCAGAGAGCCCAGGAATGCAGGGAGGACATGCAGCCTCCACACTGAAGGCACACCAGCCAAGAATCGAACCAGAGAGGCGACAACTTTAACCCTTGCACCACTGTGCCACCTGAGGCTATACTCCTCATTTTCTAAACATGGGGCAACAGGGTATATTGGGGGTAAACAGGGATTGTGCTCTTTGGCCTCCTTGGTTAAGTATTTAATAATGTGCTAGAAAGAAGAGTTCATCTGAGAGTTAACCCTGTATTTTAGGAGGAACAGTACAGATTCCATCCTGGCCATGGAACAGTGGAGCATCTCTTTAGTGTGTGTGTTTTTTTTTTTGCCCGCAAACCTTCTGCAAACCCAGAGAAGGCAACTGACTGTGTACTTTGGAATATATTATGACAGGTGTTGAAGAAGAATAAGGTTCCAGTGCTGCTTCAGTATGACATTTTATCCCTGTATTTGTGAAGTGAAAAGTATGGATCTCAAAACCTGAGATGATGCTGGAGTAGAGCCTAGGGCCTCTGGCTTGAGAAGAGTCAGTTGAGGTGGTTTAAGCACCAAGTCAGAATGATCCTTGGGCATCTCCCACAGAAGGTGTATCAGGCCTGTCCTACTAGAAGGAGGCCCCATAGCAGGCCTAAGGCATACAGGAAGAATTATATCTCGCAACTTACCTGTTAGCATCCAAGGATCCCATAGGATGAAATGAACACGGTGACTAGACTACCCAGCTCAGTTTGCTATCACAATAAACCGCACCAGAACACTTGGCTTATTAAACTGGTGACTATATAACAAAATCCTGTAGTACTCCACCAACGACCAACAACAGCTCAAATAAAAACACTGTTATTTAATGAAAAATGATTAAAATCTTGAATACTCGGTCAAGCACTTTCATTCCTTACAAATTGAAAGGAACTTCTTCAGAAGTGATTGACTATAACCATAAAACCCCAGTTATACACAAATTCAACCATGTGACCTAAAAACAATTAAAGGCTTATTAACCACTTAACAATAAAAATAAAAATGGCATACAAAACCTATTATAAAATATATAATAAAACATATCAACAGACTTATTTGGTATCCTGAACAATACAAAGCATTAGAAAACATTATTATAATTGCTACTTTTAACAGTATTACAAATAATACTGTTTTAATTTGAAAACTGAATTAATACAGCAAGCCTCATTAAGGCCCAGGGACCACAATGCATTTAATCTTAATTGTCATATTAACTCTTTTCTTTCCAAATGCTCCTTCATAAATACCCCCCTGGAATCCTGTACAACTTGCTCTAAAACAACAAACTCAAACTTATGTCCATCATTCCCCATAAGTTTACTAAGGACATCAGTTAATTTCTTCTTTTTAATGTCAAGCATGTGTTCATACACTCTTTTCATTAGTCTGCTTAAGGTCTTTCCAACATAAAATGCTTTACATGTATCACAAATTGCAACATAAACCACTTGCTTAGGCTCACATGTAAAATGTCCTTTTATAAAATAACTAACCCCATTAGTATCTAAAACATCAATTCTTTTCATATAAGGGAATTGCAAATGTTTACCACACTTAAAAATGCCTAGTTTATTAAAATTAAAGATTCCAACAATTTTTTTAAAAGATCTATCCTTCTTAAATACAAACTATGGTTTCTCATGCACTTTTCCCAAAACTTCACCGTCAAAACCTAAAAAATTCCAATTTTTACACATGCTATTCATCAAAGCCTTACTATCCAACTGTAACTCAAAATAAATGATTTATTATTATAGGAACGGTTTCCACTGACATTAAATGGTGCAGCATCCCCCAAGATTAACAGTGGAACAAATACACCATTATTTCTCTTATTCCATACTTCATCCCTAATATTAGAGACAAAATCCTTGGGGTAACTCCTTTGCCAAAACATCTCAGCTAGAAGATCGCATTCTTTTGTAAATGTATCCATATCAGAGATCATCCTAGCCAGACATAAAAGTTGTATTTGTTCCATGTGTTCCCGATGCCAAAGGGTTGCTGTGCTGATTACTCCTAGGTCATTGAATTTCACAATCTCTCCTCAATTTGCAACCCCTAACTTATATGTGGTCTGTAGGTTGCTGTGTCCAAAGTGAAAAAAATATCTTGCTCACATCTGTAATGAAATCCAGTAGCCACCTCACTAACCAAGGACTTTTATAGGTTCATAGGATGAGACTAGGCTATTGGCCAAGAGGCACTTATAAGCCTAGCCAAGAATTTCAACCATGTTCCCTCAAAGTCAGCACATTTATATCCCTTTTAGATATTCCTCCTTTCCTGGATTGTGGTTCTGATTTTATGTCATCTGCAAATAGTTTAGTTCTGACAGTCACTCCTCCTCCAATATATAAAAGATGAACATTCTGAACAACAAGGGCCAAACACTGGTTCTTGAGGCACTCCACTGCTTCATTCCCATGTTTCTGAGAGTATGCCCTCACAATCACCCTCTAAGTCCTTCCTTCCAGCCATTCCCTCAACTACTCTGAATGTTTCTACCCTTTTACAAGCCCTTTTAGTTTACTTAGCAGTCTTGTATATGGTACTGAGTCAGAGATCTTATTTGTGGAAATCCATAAAACAAAAAAAGCACATACACCAGCATTTTTTCATCCAGCTCTGCTGTCACCCAGTCATAGATGTCCAGCAGATTTGTTTTGCAATTCTTCTTGGCAATGAAGCTGGTTGCTTTTCAGGGGACCTCAAGCCTCTCTATATTGGTTGTCTTAGGATCATCTCCATCATATCCCCACCCAGTGATATCCAGCTATCTAGACTACAGCTATATGGACTGGCTGCATTATTGAACTGCTTTCCCAATCAATTTGCACTTCCCCATTGGCTAGGTATTTATTAAAGATGTATAGCTAAGTTTTTGAGTACTCTAACTAGTATCGCATCTGGATTCAGTTCTTTGTCATCCTGTAAGTTGATAAGTTCCTTTTCTACCCTCTCCCTATTGCACCATGCATCCACTTCTAACCGGTGTCTGACAGCTTTCCCTCCCTGCATTCTACCATTCTTTCTTCTTCTTTTTCTTTTGTGAATTGTGAGATGAAGAACTCATTCAGCACTTTAGTAACACTGGTTTAACAAGAGGTCGTAGACTATATTCCCACATAAGATGCCTGGATTTATTTTCTGGTACTGACACAGTAGTGCAGTATAATAGGGAGTGAGGCACACCTGAAGTGCCGTCCTACAGGTGAGATGTTACACTCAGGCTCTGTCTGTCAGTACTAACATTAGGAGATGTAAAAGATTGCATAATGCTTACTATAAAAAAGAGTAAGGAGATGTTAATTTTATTAAAATAATATCAAACAAGCTGAACAAAATGTTTTTATGGATGAAATACAAATAAAAGAAAAAAATACAGAAATAAAATACAACCTAAACAAGTATACTTGGAAAAATAAACAAGTAATCTATTCCCCTAGCCTTTGCAACACATCATACCTAGAACAGTAAAGAAGAGTATATCTCCCTAAACTTTACACTACAGCCAATATGCAATTTTCTTCAGAATGAGTGAAATGCCCTGAACAACATTGTACAATAAAACCTTCATCTTACCTTCTACAGATGCCTAACATGTCATGAATATTCTGTAAACTATTTAAAAAAGAACTATGATGTTTAGTAATATAATGACCATACTGTATCACAGGAAGGGATACAGAACGTAAAAAGAGTGAGTAACTGAGCAGCTAAAAAGGCAAGAGTCAGATTCAGAAAACTTTGCCATATCATGCTAGGTGAATTTGTGCAATAAGCAGCAACATGTATAGTGAGTATGATTCAGAAAACCCTGCTATATGACATGACTAGGCCAAATAATGTTTGTCAGTCATGTTCAATACTAGTGACTGTATAATGAAGTGCCGTGTATGATAATGAGGCAAAGCAAGATCACAGGGCAATTCAGAAACATGCAAATATCATGCAGCAACACTGAACTTCATTTAGATATCAGCTTGGTCATATATCTATGTTCAGATAGAATGCTTCATGCAAATATACTTGGGGTTGCTGCAGCCTCTGTAAATCTGTATCTGAAGGAGTCTACCATTGTGGCTGCTTTGCTCATTTTGTCCAACAGTGTGTAATATCATGCCTGGACAAAAAAAACAGAGTATGTATATAAAATATATATCCAAAAAAAAGTATATATATATATATATATATATATATATATATATATATATATATATATATATATATATGTCTGTGTGTACAAACAGATAGATAGATGGAGAGAGCTAGATCTAGATCTAGATATATAATATATATGCAGAGATACTGTGAATGTGTGCAAAACTATCACCGGACTGTGAGTACCTGTAGGCAAACCAACTAAGTACAAAGAACAGGGCACAGTTATCATCATTTGCACAAATGAGGAAGGGAGGTGGCTCTGCCAGGAAGTGCACTGGATATACCATCACCCTGGCTAGAAGTCTGGGCTCTAAAGCTTCTTTCTTAGCTTGATGAGGCTCCCTGCCTGTCATCGTGTAGATTCATCTGCATGGATGAGATGATTGTGCTAATCAGGGCTTGTCCCATTATTGTTTCTGAATCACTCCTTTTGCATTATGAGCATACTTTATAAACATTGTGAAAATATCTACATGATGCCATGCACAATCCTGAGCATAGCTCCATGTACACTTGTGCAGACACATATTTTAGGGATGACATCATTGTCATCCTATATTTCATAGGTTAGAACTAGGCTAATTGCCCTTGCGAGCCATTTTAAGCCTAGCCAATTATCTCTTGTGAGACTCAAACCCTGCACCTTGTGTTTATAAGGCAAACACCTTAACTATTAGGCCACCCCTAACATCACCATATGGAGTCACTGTAGAGCATGCATTCCCAACTGCATGCACAGGGAGAGAGAACTGCCATGTTTTTCACCGTGAACTGCCACTGGAAACAATAATACAGTACCTGTATTTTCTGAGTTTGCCATCCATCATGCAAATGAGGTGCCTGTTGCTGCCTATCATTGCAAGGATGTTGGGACACAAGATAACTGTTTTGGACACCTATCACATGCCATTTTTCCCTGAAATCTTCAAGGTGAGATACCATAGCTGGAGAAGGAGAGGATGGTGCTCCTTTTAAAGCACAGTGGTGGTGTTAGGATGAGTACAATATTTTTCTGGACATCCGTGAAAAGGAGTACAGCCAGAGGTTCCTGCGGGAAGGCTACACTAAGTCACAGTAAAAGGCTGATGCATGGAATAGTTTGGGCAAGACTGTCACCTATGCTACTGGCATCCCACATATGGGGGAACAGTGCTGTCACCATTACAATGACATGAGGTATCACAATCCTGGCCTCCTTTGCCAATTGTAGGAAGACATTAACGCACAATCACCATCTCCATACTGTAAGTATAACTTCCTTTAACCCAAATAACCTGCTACTGCATGCCAGTATCAAATACTTAATTATGTCCTTTGCATTCTCTCTTGCCCTTGAAGATACTGAAAAGAACAGGCAGATGCACAGGAACAGACTGGAACATTTAAGAGACAGCCATGGTGACTACACAAGCTGTCAAAAAATATCTGGCTTATAATAGCAATAGTAGTAGATATTAAAAAATAATGTATAATTTTCATACACCGGTGCCACATTTGTCAGTACAGGCATAGATCAAAGTTATTAATATGATTATGCAATGTTATAAGTGTTTCTTTATGCCTCTATATGTGGACAAGTGGATCATCATGTTAAGTGTCTCTATTGTTACATTGATGAGGTTATTGAAGGGTTTAATTCCCAACACCCCTCCCTACACACTTTTGTGATCATGAAAACGTTTACAGTATATTTTTCTGTTAAGTAGTATCAATGCAGCAGTGCAAGGTCATTATACATAAAATTATCATGACTTGTATGCTGTACATTTTTCAACATAGAACTGTCTGTCCTTTGCCTGTCACCTCTGATTGAAATGTGTCAGCCTGAGCAGCATGTTTACTTTGTACAACTATGGTGTTCTCAGACATCAAAATGCATTTCTGAACACATGCATACATTGAGCTGGGTAATAGTCCCAGACATTAATCTTATATCTTCATACTGCATGTCAAGCTGGGGGTTGGTATAATGGTTAAAGTGGTTACATCAGAGACACAAGGTACAGGGTTTGATTCTCACTTTGGAAAGTATAGCTAGACTTATAAAGGCCCAAATAATGAATTACCTGTTTACTAACATACACCGCCATACAGGAGTCCAAGGAACTCAGGGATCAAACTGAGGTGGGTTGCACAGCTAGGCTTGTAAAGACCCTGGTGTCCATTACTCTAATATAAACCAATGAACCAGGTTGGCTGTTTTATGCCTGGCATATGTGTGTATATATTTATTTATATATTTACTAATAGTTGCTTCATGGAAATGTCAACATACCTAACATCAACACACATGCATAGTCAAAACATTTTCAGCAAACACGTTACAAACTTGCTCCGAGGCTAATCCACAGAACCTGAAATTTAAAATAAAGTGGGTTGACAATATAGATGTCGACCAAAGTAAAACTCCATCAAAGCTAGAACACCTCTCTCTCTCTCTATGTATATATATATATATATATATATATATATATATATATATATATATATGTGTGTGTGTGTGTGTGTGTGTGTGTGTGTGTGTGTGTAGATTGTGATATCCATAATTATGCAATGCTTTGATGCTCTGCAATTTGTATTCTGTTTACTTTTATTACTTTTATCATTAACAACAGTTAGAATGTAGCTATTATTATGTTTTATTTCTCTTCCTCGCCATCTTTGCCATTATCGTTTCACTTACAGACATATTTTTCTCTCCATGCAGTAGAACAGCAACCTGGAAACATCTCACTGACAAGGCCTATTAATTCCTAACAGGTTGGAGCAACATTACCACCATCAGCAGCGAATGCACCCAGCACATCTGGGTCTCAGCCTGCCATAGTTGCCTCTACACCTTCTGGCCTACCTACATCACTTGCTAGTAGGAGTGCAAGTAAAGGTGTAAGTCACATCTTTGTCACACATTGGCATTTGGCAAAATGTGTGGAGGATATCATTGACAGGAGGTTGGATGCCTATATTGGCCACATGGAAACCATGCACTGGCAGCTCAGTGAATTGCATACCAGTCCAGCATTGACTGCACCTTTTCAGCCAGGCACCACAGATGACAGTACCCAGGGTGACAAAAAAATCTCCTACTGTGTCTCAGCTGGCAGAAGCTGCATCTGCGAATACTCAGTCCTACCCCTCAACCTGTTTTTCCCCTTATTTTGGTGTCAATGCCCACTGCTGTTGGTTTAACAACCCCCCTTCACCATTGGCCCACAACCTACCCCTCTTACCTACTGCTTAACCTCACGTATATCGTGTTCATGCCTTAGTTCCTCACCTTGTGTTCTCCCCTCTGATTAATTCACATTTTCATCTCTGTCCTGTACTCCCATTTTCATCATTCAATCTGGTCAGCAAAATGGATGAACACACCTTACAGCAAGCAATCGCTGTCATTTAAACAGCTGCGACTGCAGTCACAGCTTCTTAAATGACTCCACGCACCACTTGTAGGGAATGATGAGAACCTCTTCTATAATGCTAATCATGCCCCTTAGCAGCTTGTTCCAGGGGCACCCTTCCCCCACTTCTTTCTACACTTGCTACAGCTCTGTAAAAAAGATTTGCATGAAAGAGAAGACAGACCTATTCATAGTAACCAAGCTCTCAGAAAATGCATCCTAAAGCAAAGAATACCAGCAAGCTCCATGGCACTGAGGGATAAAGCTCTGACTACAATGCAGGTTCGATTAGCAGCACAGGCACCTACAGGAGTTGGCAGGGCAGGACGAGAGTCAGTAGATACTGTCAGTGCACCCAACCTGAGTGGATGCAGGTAGCTCTGGCTCATAGTATGGGTGACACCTAGAGGGAGCACTAAGTGTTGCACCATGGAGCTTAAACCTGTGAGTGTGATCTGCCTGCATGAATGCACATAAGCCAAAAGAGAATGCAGAGAGGCATTACCTGTGGCCAGCAGCAGAAACGTGGAGCTCAGTGAGCTGCCCCAAGGGATGGAGGCTGCTACTGCTGGGAAGGGTACAATGCACCTCTGAACCAATAAGTTAGCCCACTCCCTACCACTCAAATCTCTTCATAGGTGGGAATGAATGGTTAATAAAACACTCTGGGCAGAAGAGAATGGGCCATGGGACTCTCGCCTAACCTGGGCATACCTAGACTTCCACTACCATAATGGACCAGTTGTGAAGATAATGGAGCCATCAGGCATGTCTAGTGGGGACCAAAAAAGATGCATAACTGTGAAGAGGCTAAATGGACTACAAGATGAATCAGCCTAGACCCATTTATTGTGAAACATTGAAAAATTATTTATTTTTTTCAACAGACTTTAAATAAGAACCCAAAAAGAGAAAGAAAAATGCAAAAACAGAACTGTCTGTTCCAAATCAACTGGACATGGTACACCGTCCTAAAATAACTCATCTAATAAAACAGTATTCTTAGGAAATGAAAATAAAAGTTATACCAAAAAAAGGCACAGCAGTGTCAGAGTCCAGACTATTAACATCATTAAAAAAAAAAATAGGTAACAATTACAATTTTAGTTACTAAATACCTTCAGCCATCTGAGTATCATTCCTCAGAAGAAGAACCTTGTCATCCACATAATAGCACAGAATGTATTTATACAGCACTGGCTGGTATCAAAGGGTTCACCTTAGATGCTTTCAGAAAACGTTTGAAACACTCCCAAAGTCAAGAGTAAAAATGCATGTATTTCTGTAACCCTGGCTACATAATTGTAAAATGTACATTTGTATATTTGTATGTGTGCTTATTGTATTAATTATGCCTCTTGTATACAATGTACACATCATTCAATAATTTCCACATTATAATGTTTAAGTTTTTATCCCACAGCAATTTATACTATTGCATGCTTTACTCTTTCTGCTCTCTAATTGTAACTTAGACATAGATTTTTTCTTATTTTCTCTTCTACTATATCGTACTCCGGTCATGACTGAAAAGGGCAGTATACTGGTCCACCTACCTGGTAAACAAACTGTAAATGAATACATAAATAAATAAACTGACTTCACATTTAGCTTTAATTTTAATTCATTCTCACCTATCATTCTACTGTAGAGCATTATCCCTTTCCCAGTTTCAACCTTTCTCATTTTGACTTTAATTGCCCTATGTGTTCTTTGTCGGTATAATTAATCTTAATAGTTTATGCTACCAACATTCAACAAGGTGTATTCTTTGATATTTCACCCAGCATCTTTACTGGTATTTCTTTCATTATTTGTATTGCTATGTTGTTTTTAATGCTTGTCATGCATTTTTCTACTACTTATTGTTATTAATTGTGATGATTTTCTCTATGGTGTTTGGAAATCAAGCACCTAAATCAGAGACGACATGTCTGGGAGAAGCCTGGCTTAGTAACTCTGTAGGAGTAGAAGTGTTAAAACGTTTTTATGACTTCCAGCAGCTGCACCAGATCTGAGCAATGCTCTTGTGTGTGTATTATTGACATGTAGGTGCTAAAACCCTGGTAGCTTCTAGTGATGGGGGATAGTGTGGGAAACAGAGTCAGATGACCAGATGTGTGTGATATCACTCTGTAAGCCAGAAAAATATTTAGATATTAGTAAGAGATTGCTCTCGGTATTCTGTATTTGGTAAATGCACCACTGTTTGGTATACAAATCAACCCAATCTTCCTTGATACCTCTTAAAAATCATGAACAGCAGAATAGAAAGGAAGCAAAGGCTGTCAAATATCTACAGCAGACACTTCCTTGTCTGAAGGCTCAAGTCTTGACAGAAAAAAAACTGCCCATGACTTTATTTTTATTCCATTGAAAATGCTCAACAAATCATGCAGCTAAACCAAAAGTTTAAAATATAATTCCGTAAACCTTTCAGTTTCCAAATGAATACCAGAAATATCTAAAGTCAAAACTCATAATACTGTAGCTGAAAAATCCCACACATGGTATCTCTGTATATCACTCAAAATGTAAGTGGAAGCTTATGTTGAAGTCATACCACAGGTCACTCTGTCTCTGAAATACTATAGGAGAAGAAAAAACACTGAGGATGCTGTGGCCTTTGCTAACAGCAGAAGCACAAGAATTCCTAAGTGAAAGCACTATTACACATTCTCCAGCAATTCAGCAACTACAGAAAGCCAGATAGGACAGCTTTTCTCTTGAAATGAAGCAGACTGCGAGCCTCTCATTCTCCAAGATTGTAATATGCTGTGACTTAATGCCTGGATCTACAGAATGTGTCTGTGCAACAGGATGAATGGAATCCATGACCCGACCCCACAAAAAAGAAGGAGGCACTCTCCCTCATTGAGCCATCATTTCCAGCAGTTTTTCATCAGGCAGCCCACCTGATAACACAGTAGTAATCAGAACCAGCTCAAAAGCAGAAATTGGAAAAGAAGAATTATGTGAAAGCAAAGTATCCACAACAGAACGTCTACCACAGTAGCAGCAGAAGCTGCCATCTTAGAATTTCACCCAAATAATAAAATTCTTCCAAAACCCAAAAAAGTAAGTGTGCTTAATTAAAAAAGCAAGTCTCTTTATTGTATTATCATATAATTTCACTTCTTACATTTTTATTTTCCTCTATGACATGGCAAAATTTCTCCTAGTAACTATGAATACCACTCCAGGTCTCCCTAAAGTAGGTTGTGTCTAGTGAGACTAATCCAGATCACAAAGACGTAAATAAGTACATCAGTGAACTTGCTATCCTTAAATTCCCTTTTATCTCATATCAACCAGTTGCTGCTGTCTTCTATGCCCTTGAAATATACCTGAAAAGTTCCTCCCCAGTTTATCTCATGTACTAGTTCCCTCTCCAATGTGGCTTTGGACCTCTACACCAGTTAAGTCACTTCCCTGCTGTTTTTCGCAATACTGTTGCTTCTCTTCTTCCTCCCCACTTTTGAGTACAGGCTTGACCCCCCTCCCCAACTCAGCCACTTAAGTTTCCCCTGAGATTTGCCTTACATCTTTTGGCAAAACATCTGTGCATTCCTTTCAGAATCCTGTCCATGAATGTTATCCACAGTCTGTCTGGCCCTCCACTTCTCTTTGTTCTTCCAGTTCCATCCTCATCTCCACTCCTAGCTCCTTGTAGTCCATCTTTTGACAGACCCATAATTCTGTTTTTGTTCCTTACGTCACCACTCCTTTGCCTAGGGTAAAACACTTCATTCCATGGCCGCTGTTGGCTAATAGAGATCTCGCTTCCACATTACAAACTTCACCCAGTTTGGTGATGACTAAATCTAGAATGATGTCTTGTCTGGTGCTTTCATGCATCAACTGAGCAACTTCTTCCAGATCCAGAGCTCCTTTCATGATCCTTTCATTTTCTACTTCGGATGGAGGAGCTCACCAGTCTTCATGTCCCCAATACCACTAACGTCTTTTTCTGCCATAGCTCCAGAACCTGTCCACCAGTGCCTGTCATCTTCCATTGTGTCTAGGGGCAGTAGACCAGTTTGGCTGCCTGTGCACTTACATTTCTCTCCATTCACATTCTGTCACACTCCTTGGTGCTATTTCTTTCTTCCACGATCTTGCAGTCTGTCCCATCTAATACACAAATGACCGTCCTTTCCCCTAATTCCTTTCCTGTCACTCCTGAGGACATGATAGCCTGTAACTTTCATTTCTATTACCCAACCATCTTGGATGCTGATGGTGGCCACCTTGTCAGATCCCATGATACCTAGCAATTTTCCCATTGTTTTCCCAGACTTCTTGCATTACTCATAACCTTCCAAAACATTTTTACTACTTCACTCCACTTATTCCATCTTCCATCTATTCCAAGCATCCTTCCTTCCCCTAGCTCTGACTTTTTCTCTGACTTGCTTCCCTTTAAATGTTTCCTTTTCTGCTTTTTTTCTTACCCTCCTTCCTTGTAGCTCAGTTTAAAGGTATGACAATATCCAAATACTTCATAAACCTCTCTTTCAGTGAAGTAGCCCTATTTCAAGCAAAGGACATTAAAGAATCCTTGCAAATTTAGGGAACTTAAAGTAACGGTAATCATTGAAGGGCATTTAGATCAGTTACTGCATTGAAGTCAAACAGGTGATAAATTCTAACTAAAAAAATATGTATTAATAAAGTATTAATAAAGTAATAAAGTATTAATAAAGTAATAAAGTAATAAAGTATTAATAAAGTATTAATAAAGTAATAAAGTAATAAAGTATTCTCCCTGAGATCAATAACGGATCAAACAATCCCAACAAATGCACAAAGGAAGAAGTTAAAATTAAATATTCCAAACACCCACTATACTGAAAAGCCAATCACAGTGCTTAATGCAGTCTATGATAATAAATATACACAACAGCTAAGGTGCAGCAGTTTAATTTCTTGGAGATTCTGGTAGTGAAAACTTATACATGAGTGAAAAATCAACAAATATGCATCTGCAAATTGCCAAACCAGTTAGACTAATCTTTAATTGGGCAAAACATAATCAATGGTTCAGAATGCAAGCCAACAAGACTTCTCCCTGTGGGTACATTTGGTTGTAGACATATGGCTGAAGTGAAATTCTGCTGCAGAGACATATGGCTGTTGCAAATTCATTTTGGACACAGAGGAGCACACAGTACCATGTCTACAGCTTCAATAACTAAGTGCACATGGGAGAAATAATGCCTATGGCTCTCAAGGCACCTTGAGAGAGCAGGTAGTATGGCAGTGGAAATGCAGTGCACAATGAGCAATGCCTTTACTAATGGAGTTAGTGGAGTGTTATCCCCTTTATGATGTCCAGGGGAACATTGCTTAAGACTCTTACTAGAGCGTAAGTGCGGCTACAGCATCCTGAAGGATTTTCTCCATGCTGTAGCACACGTCTACGTCTTGTAATTACATAAACATGCACTGTACACTAAACATGACTTCCTCTGTCCCCATTTACTTGGTTACTAAAGCTGTAGACATGGCGTTGCATGTGTCTTGCAGTGAATTTGTACCAGTCATATATCTGTGCAGCTGAATTTCATTTCAGCCATGTATCCCCACTGAAATGGACCATGGGGAAATGTCTTGCTACCTAGCAGTCTGAACTCAATAATCAGGCTTGTTAAAGGAATTCTAACAGCCCAATGACTGAATGGACTGGGAACTCTAATTACACACAAGGATATACAACTGTCCATCTCTCTAATAGAACATCTGAATCACTTGATGTTCTCTAGGAACTCACTTATCAGATCTACATGCTGAAAAGGAATTAAGGCATCATAACTGCTCTCTTTAACTGTAAACTACCACCTGTACTTCAAATCTGCATATGGCCATTTTTCTAATGGCCAATGTGATTTGCTCTTGGCACTATATATATAGAAAATTCAGTTGCAGATGTCAGATGAACAGGGGCTTTCAGTACTGAAATTTTAAGACCTGATTAGCAAAGTGAGCAAAACTAGGCTTCCTAACTTTGATAAGCTGATACTGCCCTAACTTTCCCTCCTACCAACATTAAGGTCAGGAAAATGGTAGCGTCATTGGCTAATTCATCAGCTATTCACTGTCCCTACCCTCACAAACAAAACTAAACTAAACTAAATAACAGTGGTGTAATGATAGTGTTACTGAGTGGCTGTCTAAATCACCAGCAAATGCATTCATGAAAATTAAAAGCTTTAAATGCCACCTATATTGAAACCTGGACATTCAACATCTTGCTGAGAATCTGAAGTGTGCCAAAATCAGGGCTATCGCACAGAAATGGGGATGGGTGGTAACCGTTTCCTTTTTTCTTTGCTGGTCCTGGATGGCTTCCTGATTGTCATGATCTATTCAGCTTTCTCCCAGCAAGGTGTAATGTTTAACATAGCTGAAAGGCAATGGTAAGGGTCTCAAAATTATTTAATACCTTTTAAAATTTTAAAACTGAACTGCCAAATACCTTATCCACCTATGTGAATCAAGACTGAGATGAAGTGACTGAACCTGCATGTGATTTTCCTTAATTCCAACAAGTGATACCTATATGAGAACACACGGTCAGGCCTCTTATGTCCTAATCACAATGCATTACATCCTTCTGAAAGCTGCCCTTTTGATAGGCAATCAAGCTGCAGCATGCAGTTTGGGCAGCAAATATGTTTTAACATTCATACCCGATGACCTAACATGAGCCTGCACATCACTTTCCAAAGAGTGGTCCTTCTCCACAGTCCTGTCAGACCAACTGCCCGTTCCTAGCTAGATAGCTGAGACCATACAGAACCTGTAAACTCTTTGCATTATCTTCCTGGGCAATTAACCCAACCAGCTCTGGTGTCACTGACAGCAAAACCCCTTTTCATTCGGCAACCACAACCTGCTGAGCAGCCCAGCATCCTGCAAGCGTAACACCAGTACATACACAATGACAGGCCACTGAGAGTCTAATAGTCCATCATCATACAGAGATCTCATCATTATCTTGCTGTAGCTACTAGCAACAATGTCTTGATAGCGAAATCCCAAGTGCTGTGTTCCACTTGGTAATGAGCAGGGACATTACTAATACAAACGTTCAGAAGATCCACAGAAAAGCAATCAACAACATGAAATGTGAAATAACCTCATATAATCTACAGGTATCTACAACAAGCTCACAAGTCACAGGTACTCGAAGACCATTGTCTCAAAGCCAGGGACTCAAGCATCTTGTAACTCACACAGGCGGCTGCACTCGCTCAAACTCAAATGTAAGTTTGGGCAAAATGTGGCAACCAATCAGAGAGAGTGGAGCTCCATAATTTACCTGAACTCATATTTGAGTTTGAGCATGGTTAGTGCAGCAGTGGTGGGATGGGGGAGTGGGGGGTGCAAATTAGGGTTTCAGGCAGTAATCAGGAGGGGATATAGGTTTGGGAGTAGAAGAGGAGTTTTAGGGGTAGGGAGCAGGAAGGGAGTTTATGGTTAGGGATCAGTATAGAAGTTTAGGTTTAAGAAGCAGGAGGGGAATTTAAGGTTAGAAAGCTATAGGAGAGTTAAGTTTATAGAGGGGGTACTGGATTTTTAGGTTTATGGAGAGATTGGGGACTGGGGTAGGGATAGGGAGTGGAATTTTAGAATTTAGGCGTGATCAGGGATTTTAGGTTTATGGAGGGAAGTGGAATTTTAGGGTTATGGAGCAAAGACTCGGGTTAGGAACAAAACTTAAGTTTTAGGGTTAGAGTTAGGGCTCTGGTAGGGCTATACAGTTTAATAGGGTCAGGTTGGAAAGGCTAAGTAATTAAATAATATCAGGTTGGTGGGATTTACAGCGTTGGCATTTTAGACTGAGCAGCAGTGAGAAAGTGTGTTGTGAGCTACTAGCATACAAGCTTTAGTAAATTTGATCTGCAGTCATGAAAAAAGACATTGACACAGAAATTCAACCAAATAAAAATTAGTGTCCTAAATAATGCCTATTATACAAAATACAAAGGGAACATAAGAGAAAATCAATATCAGTACATAAAATATACAACAAAATAGCACACAATGTGAAATAAAAATGATTTACTGTCAGTGCACCCATATCATATGCAGCAATTTACAAAACTCACAAAACTCACCCATGCTTAGCCCTTTAGATAGCCCACCCACAGAATAAAAAAGATCAAAGAAATGTATGTCCCATTCCACAAATCTAACCCATAGTAAATACAAATAGTGTAAGACCTGCAAAACCTGAAATCTGCAACCAGTTGTCCAGTAAGTGTTGCATCTCTACTACATTTCCACAATGTAAAAATAAATTATCCAGAATCTTTTCAGTACATCACGAAAAGGATTCAAACAAAAATGCTCTTTTCTATCATTTCACTTCAATTTCCTTTTAACACTTAAGTACCCATGAACTCAGAGCCACACAAAAGTATACAAACCAACATGCAAAGCCCTGTGTAATAACCTTCTACGAAGGCACGGCAGCTGCCTACTAGAAACACTATGCCAACAAGTCATAATATACCGATAAGTCAAACTGCAAACAAACTACTGAAAAACAACAATTCAGGGTGATCGACCAAATTGAATTTGACATCGGGGCGGTCCATTAGGCTTAAAACTTGAGGTGAAGGAGCTGATGTGGCAGCTTAGAACCAGGGCCTATGTGACACCAGGGTTGAACAACGTATGCTCTTTGGCATGTGTCTTGAAACTGAGGAGTTTAAAACGTTAACACAAGGCTAATACTCAGGTGAATAGACATATAATTTGGGGCACTCTTTGTGTTTGTTATATACACATAAACTTCTTCCCTTCTCCCTTATGCACAAGTACATGCATTTATGACATTCAACAGAAATTTATTCAAGTTGATTAGTGACATGTAACAATTTTTATGTACACAATAAGAAATATTGTTTTTTGGATGTTTTAGCTGGCGTTTTCATGTATATTTATGTATTCTTTGTATATGTACATATGAATTTGAGTATTGTCAGTAGGAAAGTGTATATACATTTTTTACACAATTGTTTATACAGTTTTTAGTTACATATGTTATAGAAATTAGAATTGTATCAGGTGACATGGCGTCATGTGAGGTGACTGATCATGTGACTATGAGTCTGGTTTTAAATATGGCTACCATTCTTTTAACTAATGTCTGATGAAGTTGAGTGTAAGAGTACTTGACAAAAGCGCTAACCATAAAAGTTTAAGAATTACTGTTGCCTGCCTATTTTTTGTTGTTTTCCATAATATACCGATAAGCCAGAAAAGTCATATACATACTTAAAAGCCACGTGTATCGGTCCAAACCACCCAGTGCCTCATCTACTGTAATAAGTCTCTCCATTTCCCACATAAATAATTACATTGTTCAGGGTACCAGCATTATTTAAACAATTCCCACAAAGATTTGTATATAAATTCCAGAATATCCCTAACTTTTCCCTACTGATTACATATCAGTGAGAACAAAGCATAAATGAGCGAAACATCACATATAATCATTATGGCTTTTGTTTCCCTCCATAATTCCATTTTCTGCATAAATTTCCCCATTTAACTGAGTTCAGACACCTATCCCAAAGTGCCTGGAGTAAAAAATCATAAAGTCACACTTTTAGCTCTTTGTGCAAAATAAAATATTACTGAAATATGCAGTCAAACCTGGCAACCAAGACTTTAACAAAAAAGAGTGCTAGGTATTCCAAATATTAAACTCTGGTATCACCCTTGGCAATACCACTTCTTGGTTATAATTCCTGTGATCTTGACTTTTAAGGTAGGTAACCAAAATATTTTTTCTCTGTGCAGAAAATGAAATATACTCACTAGCAATGTATTCTCCAGATATAAACACTTATTTCCATAATCTAAGTAAACCTTAACACACTTGAATCCTGTTGGCGCATATATCTTTAAGTTGTCTAACACCTAGCAACAGGAACTGGATGTTATATGGTATAGTTTTTGGAAGAAACAGTCAGAGTTAAACATGAGTAAAGATGACAAAGAGGGTGATACCATACACACATACCCACATGCACACATGCATATACATAATATGTGTGCCATTTATTGAGTATCCTGAAGAACATTCAAAAGTTACACGGTGTCAAAAGTCAAGAGGTACTACAAAACTGAAAATATCAGTAGTGGCAAAATAGGTCAGGCTCAGTCACAAGGAATTATCTCTGTGCACAGCAATTAAAAAACAGTAATCTCTGAATCTATACATTCATTTCTCACTGCAAGCAGAATAGCTGAGAGGCATGCAAATGTAGAGTGTGTTGCATTTCTGCATATTGCTAAGGACAAAGTCTTGAAAATTGTTAATACTTTTACCTTCCTTGCAGAGGAAAAAGGCAAAATACCAGCAATTAGAAAGAAGTTCAAAAATTATATTTGGGCTTAGAAAGAAATTACTGTTTAGTTGTCATTTAGGTTTTTCCAAGAACACAAGGCCATAGAGTGTCTACATGTACTTACATACCGAGGAAAATACTGTAAATTTGGAGAGGTGCATGACTCATTAGTGACAGGATAATTTGGCATATTAAAAAGTATCAAACAATGGGCAGGCTGTTAAGAGAAGCAGACATCACCCTGTCAAAAGCTGTGGATATATTCAGAGACTGTATATAAAATAGGTATATTTTCTAACCAGAGAAAAGGGAGTTGCAACATGAGAAAGTACATATTTTTAAATCTGCTAAGACTTAGCTACACAAAGTAAACTTAATGTGGTACACTTCTTTCTACAGAGTAAAAATCCTGTGGAGGCTAATAACATGCATGCAATGTTTGTACTGTTAATCGAGCTTCCTCACAAATATTCACATTTATAGTCATGCACTCCTGCCTCATACAGCAACTGGAGTTCATCAGCATATTTTGCTATTAGACATGCACATTGTTTGGATAGCCTAAAACATTCAAAAAAAAAACCTCAATGTGAAGAAACATGAATAGCCAACGTTTATTCTACTTTTCCCACTTATAGTAAAATGTTTATACATAACACAAAAATAACATGATTAAAAAGACACCCTTGTTTTAGACCACTGTATATACATTTTTAAATAATTTATTTGGGTATACATTTTTAAATAATTTATTTGGGTACCATTCCCAAGGACTACCAAGTTCACAGCCTCTACCAAAGCATTTGTTCCCTTTACCTCTATACTGTAGGCAATGAGAGAGGAATGTGAAAGATATCTAACATGGATGCCATACTGATTTATACCGTAGGCAATGAGAGAGGAATGTGAAAGATATCTAACATGGATGCCATACTGATTTATACCATAGGCAATGAGAGAGGAATGTGAAAGATATCTAACATGGATGCCATACTGATTTATACCGTAGGCAATGAGAGAGGAATGTGAAAGATATCTAACATGGATGCCATACTGATTTATACCGTAGGTAATGAGAGAGGAATGTGAAAGATATCTAACATGGATGCCATACTGATTTATACCATAGGCAATGAGAGAGGAATGTGAAAGATATCTGACATGGATGCCATACTGATTTATACAGTAGGCAATGAGAGAGGAATGTGAAAGATATCTAACATGGATGCCATACTGATTCTCCTCTAAGCATCCAAGTCTTCTTGGATTCTTGCTTTAATATGGAATTTAGACTATCTCTCAGCCTGTATAAGTTTGCCTTTGTTGTATCTTCTGTTGTAGTATCCACCAACAACCCCAAATATGCTAGTAGGGAGTCCTCCTTTATAGGTCTATAGGTCCTTCTCCTTTCCCACCGGTATATGGACTAATATTATTTTCTCCACTTTACACATCAGCCCTGAAGCATCAGCAAATTCCTTGAAAATATTCATCAGTCTTGCCATGACATAGGCCACCTTCTCTGCCAAAAAGTGCACAGTCATCTACAAAGACATGACATCATTCCTTTCTCCCTAGCTCAGTTAGTTCCTTCATGACCCTAATTAATACTTCCTCTACAATTAGAATATGGAAATCTGTTGAAAGAGTACAACCTAGTGTCACCCGCTTTCAATTTTACCTTGTATGGAATGTGTAACTCCAATTACCACAGAATCAAATGTTAGTTACATAAGGCCTTTATCCAGGAAATAAATCTGCCCCTGCATCACCCTTTCTTTAAAACAGTAAACAAAAAAGCCCACCCAACTGAGTCTAATGCTTTTTATTTCCAAAAAGACGGTTTCTATTTTATGGCTTGATCTTTGGCTTGATGTGGTGAAATTAAAGAGCATCCTGTAATTATCAGTGGTCTACTGGCTTTTCACAACCCCCATAGCCCTTATTTATCAGATGCGGAAGGTATTTATCCAGTGTATAATTTAAGATTTTAACTAAAATTTTAATAGAGATATAGGCCTCCCTTTCCTTTGGATAATGCTGTGATGACCTACCACTGGACCAGTAATCAAGCAGCATCAATCCTCACCACTGGCACCAGTGGGGGAAGTACACTTAGAGGATGACAAGGTATACACACAGTATTCCCAGATGCAGCTCTCTGCATCAAGTGCAATTTTCCTTAAGAGCACACAGAGACCACAATCAGTCTGTGGCTAGTTTCTCCTTTCTCCAGATCACCAGTAAGACTCCTCACTGGCACAACTATAGAGCTGAGATCTCAGCTTAGTGGCCAAGCCTAGACCTCCAGCACTGTCTCTGTCCAACCAGTGCTTCATGTCCCTGCCCAAGTAGCTGACACATACACTCTTTGAGGTTTGCTTTACACACACACACACAATTGGGAAAGGCTGGCACAGGTTTACTAGCTATGCCCCCTTTTGCTCAGACTATAAGGTAGTTGCACTGCCACCAGCCATCTCCTTATCAGCTACATTAAGGCCCTTAAATAAGGGTGCCCAATCTTACCGTGTAATATTACTATCAATACAAATGGTAGTTTGACCAAGAGCAAGGCTATTAGAAGTGACCTACACAGCGTCACCAAATATGCAAGTACTCTCAGAACTTAAATATCTCTATACAGATCAGCCACAATGAACCGTCTAAGTATATTTAATAATAAACAATAAAAGAACTAGATAATACTAAATATATATTTACAGTGACATCAGAGTTCAAAATCACTGCAAAAAAGGAAATATTTAAAACAACATTGCAGGATATTATCAAATAAATAAAAAAAAAACAATAATACTAAGCTTTGCTATATTCCTGACTATATCTAAGAGAATTACTATACCCTAGTTAACCTACTTACAGAGCAAGGCAGATGTGTGGTGAATGGTTCCAGTTGTTATCAGGTCAAAGACGGAATACAGAATGGTCAGTCCCTCTAACAGAGTTCTCATATTAATATCGCAAATATTACTGCTGGCATAGCTGGCAGAATGACATAATTTCTTGTCATCTGACTCTATCACAGGTGAAACCTCCACTGCTAGAAGCTAGTGGTATTTACCATCTACCTGCAAAAATACATAGACAAGGGCTTTTCCTCAGATCTTTGACACATGCTGGAAGTCATAAGGCAATAAAACACTTCAAAGACAATACAGCAAGCTCCCTAGTTTTAGATATCCTGTCTCTTGCTGCCATAAAGTAATGTAATTTCAGCTATTTTTGACACATGCTGGAAGTCATAAGGCAATAAAACACTTCAAAGACAATACAGCAAGCTCCCTAGTTTTAGATATCCTGTCTCTTGCTGCCATAAAGTAATGTAATTTCAGCTATTTTTCTGGAGTTTTGCTGGACAGAAGTTAACCTCCTGTTCATATGTTCATAGGTGTGTACTAGGCTAATAGCCTGGGGCCTTTACAAGCCTAGCCTATAGGATTACCCTGACATCGTGCCACCCGAACTTAGTTCCCAGTGCCTCTGTTGAGTAAAGCCACTGAAGTAATCTCTGGGGTGAATTTTCTATTTCCCATCTACTCATCAGGATTTCTCTTGAAGAGGGCCAGTGAGGTGCTCTGCTTGATATGTATGGGAAGTCTATTCCATAGCATGGGCAGTCTCTGTGCTATGAACCTGTCCCTCCAGCATGTTCTGTTGACTGTGGTAATGAGGGTGAGGTCTCTGGAGTGTGTGGTGTCGAGGGATTGGGATTTCTTTACATGTATCATTTCTAACAGAGCTGGGACAAACATGGCTTTGTAAGTCAAGCAGAGATTGCCTCTAAGTAGACGATATGAGACAGAGAATAGTTGGAGTTTTTTTAGTCTGTCCATATAGGCCAAGTGTTTAAGACCTAGGATCCTCTTTGTGAGGTACTTTTGCAGCCTCTCCAGTTGTTGCAGGTGTTTAGTGAGGTACATGCCAAATGGGGCATTGTACTCAATGATTGGCCTAATGAAGAAAGAGTAGAGGGAGACAATGACCTTTTTCTTCCTGGATGCAAAACCCTTAGTAATGAGTTGTGCCACATAGAAGGACTTTCTGACCACAGTGGCAATGTGGTGGTCAAAAGAGAGGTTGCTGTCAACCTGTGTTCCCAGATGTCTTATAACGCCTTCTGTGTTCAGTGAACTACCATTGATGTGGTAATTCATGGGAACCGGTGTTAAACCACTGTTAAAATATATACATTTAACAGTTACAATAGTGTATGTACATTTCTGTTCTCTTCCAGCAGGGCACACTGTGGATACATCTTTAAGCTCAGTACTTTACAAAATACCTTTTTAACACACATGTCTGTACAAACAAGTTTGATATACACATGACATATAGTTCTCATACAGTTGTAACACAAGCACTCTTATATACATCATGTTGATATTCACAAATGACATATTATTATTTACAAAATTCCAAATAGATGTGCTGGCAGTATCTCCCTTTGTCACAAATGCAATTCTAACTTACTACATGGAAGGAACTAATGATTCTTTAACATTAATCTTTCATAAATTGGGTTAAGACTGGTACAAAGAGCTCCCTCCCGACTTACAAAATTCAGCAGAAAACAAATCTGGTCCTGCTGCATTCACAAGTCCCAATGTCTTGACAGCTGCTATACTTCTATAATAAAGCCATCTAGGTTTGGCCTGTAAAGTTTGAACAGGGCCTTCTGTGCTTAGATCAGTTCCACTGCCCACCACAAATCAAATATCTTTAAAGCTTAAAAAATCCAATCTTAAATCTGATGGCTGCCACTCTTGAATCCCACCTCTGGTACGAAAGAGATTAAAGTACAAGAAAGACTCCCAAATATGAACCTCTAAGTAATTCACTAAGTACAGCCTGGCCTCATGAGCATACAGGAAATATGTACTGCCACCCTGCATATGGGCCTATACTCTCTAAGAGTGGACTTCATGCTGAACAACCCACCAAACAGAGTGTTAGGCCTAGCTCTCCAAACTCCTTATTCACCACTCCAACTCTGGCTTTCAGTGCTTCCCAATATTTGTTTCCACAAAGTAACTGGATTTTGAATAAACTCTTACATTTGTGAATACACGCATGAATGCACACATACACGTGCACACGTGCATGCACACACACACACACACACACACACACACACACACACACACACACACACACACACACACACACACACACACACAGTAATTTCTATAGAGGGTTGATAATATTCTCCAACACAACTACATTCTGTCCTGGTCCAGAATCTAGAATACCAGGCTGTGGACCTCCCAGTTACAGTTTCACTTCTATCAATAAGCCAAATAATTATTAACACAGATGACAGAGTGCCCAGTTAAAGGTGGATGCTAACAGCTTGTCACCATTTACCAAACAATACCCTCTTATCAATTTATAAATAAGTAAACAGATGACTGGCCACAAACTTTGTAAAGGTGAGTAAATAAAAATGCTTTACTTAAAGAATGAGTTAAGCAGTGCATTTAACAGTTAACCATACAAAGAAGTATGAAATTGCACAGGGAAACAGAAAGTAGTGATTCTGAGCGACAATATGAAAAGAAAGAAAGAAATACATCTGCCTACAGTTAGACTTTTTCTAGCTTGTACTGAATTGGAAGAATTACTTTCCCAACTCTAAAGTGACTGAATTTTCAGTCATATTACAGAAGGATACAGCTGATAAGACAAGAATCACAGGGCCACGCTCTAGGATAGTTCAGTCTTCTAGACTCTTTTTTTCTGGCCAGTGTTTATTCCACTATTTTATATCTTTCCCATATGGAAGCTACATATACAGTTAATCAGATCAATACATTCTAACTCTGAAAACAGTGTCATGTGTATTCTAATACATCATACAGTCTATCAACCAGCAATACTTTGCACATTTCTACTTGCTCCAGAAATTATAGCAGCATTGCCTAGGATCTTGTCTAGCGCTTATTTAACCCACATAGTATTCCTTATAATTTTCTTTAAGTTAACCAGCATTACTGGTCCCATTTTCCCATCTGTCTTTAATTCTGTGTACTACATTTTCTTTTTTTGTCCTTTAAAGGTCCATGCAATATGTTTAGCCAAACAGTGACCTTTAAACCACCAAAAGTTGTTCCTCAATATTTTGTCAGCCTCAGCCCCTGTGAGGTGGCAGACTGCTGTAGTTCACATTTAATCCTTAGGACATCATCTAACTTATACCTGTTGTTACCCTACTTGCCTTCAGCCTCTTTCTGTAAGACAAGTAATTTATTCTTTTCTGACTTGTATTTGGCCCTGCCATTTTTTCCTTGTCTTTTCATTACCCAGCCTCAAACACACACACACACACACACACACACACACACACACACACACACACACGCACACACGCACACACACACAGACACACACACACACACACACACACACACACACACACACACACACACACACACACACACACACACACACACACACACTGGTGCACACACACACACACACACACACACACACACACACACACACACACACACACACACACACACACACACACACACACACACACACACACACGCACACACACGCACACACACACACAGACACACACACACACACACACACACACACACACACACACACACACACACACACACACACACACACACACACACACACACACACACACACACACACACACACACACACACACACACACACACACGCACACACACACACACACACACACACACACACACACACACACACACACACACACACACACACTGGCGCACACACACATACACACACACACACACACACACAATTAATAAGGGAAGAATCATGAATTTGTGCTTAGAGTGTCTCCTGCCAATCTATATCCTAGTAATTCTATATAAAACTTGGTATTTCAGGGAGACTGTGTCATATCTAAGCTGTGCATGCTACATTAGATGATGAGTGCTCTGATTGCTACTTTGTTTCATGTAGCTGTTGTCTTCATGTACAAATTTCTAGCAGGTATAAGCTCTGAATGCTGTGTCATATCTTATAGTTGTGCACCCATGTTAGACGGCAATTGTTCTGACTGCTACTTTTTTGCATGTAATTATTTCCTTTGTGTACAAATTTAGAGTAGGTACATCTCTGAAGTTATTGATGCAAACATGGGGTTCTACTTTGGAAGCTCAAAGTTTCAAAACTTCGAACTTCATATGGTTGAGGCCATGCAATCAAAGTTTTGAAACTTTGAATGGTTTAAATGGAGATTGCCATACAGAGAGGAATGGGAAATTTACTGTTCTCTTCATTTTAGTGTGATCTCGGAGTTGGTATATTTAGTTAGCATGGGGTGTGGGGGTGCAGGGGAACTTGCCTCCCTGCAGAAATGTAAATAAAAAATGTTTTTATTTTTTTTTTATTGAAGTTTCAAACTTTCAGAACTTCAGTGTTATGGTCTATACTATATGAAGCTCAAAGTTGTGAAAGTTCGAGCTCCAAAGCAGATCCATATACGGACATAATTAAATATGACAATATATTCCAGGTAATAAGAAGATCTCTAAAGATCAATGCTATGGTTAGTAGCATTTAACAACATTGCAAAACGGACCCCTAACCGGGAAAAGCCGAAAGACACAACATTAAGTGTTAACTTAACCTGCATTGTCTGCTAAAACCTGCTTCCTCCAGTAAACAGAAACAGAGTAATCATTGAGTATAATCAACCAGCATACATCATGCATGACTTTCTGATCTGATGTGTATTAAGGAAGTAGCATCACAGAAAACAGAATATATTAAACATATAAAGCAAGAATCCAAAACTAGTCTATAAAGCTGTGTCCATGATGGAGAAAAAAAATATTTTTTTGGTCACCATTTCACATTCTTGCACTCAGAAGAAATACTATAACTTTCAACAAAAAGTTCTCTGCCAGTGTTATAATTACTTCCCTGCTTTGCTCAGGCATGATCCAATGTTTCTCTCTAATCTGTCAAAACCTTGAAGTGCCCAGCAATTTTCATCCGTCGTCCAAATCACCAGAAAACAACTGCAATCACAATTTCCTTTCCAGGTTTCTTTTGTAGTTTATTGAGGTGGGCAGTCACTTACCTTCTGCTTCTTCAGTCCTTCCATCCTTATTAAAAGCTGGGGTATTTGTAAATGATGCTTGATTAGGTGTTCAATACCGTTTTTCCTTCAGTCACACTCCAGGTCCAAGGGAGTGCTAGTATCTCCAAACAGTTTTCTCTGTACCAAGTTATGATGTTTTAGGCTTCTGGACCCTCACTTCCCCATCTTCAAGTACAGAAGTTTTATTAATGTATCTCACATGGCTGCATTGCTGCTCCTTCTGCTTTTGTCTCATCCTTTCTGGGATGGAGTCAGGACTGTCTTCATTTAACTATCTGAGATGCTTTCTTAACTCCCCCTTCATCTCATTGACAAAAATGATCTGCTCTTCTACCGCCAGTATATAAGAATTATCCATTTCAGACAATCACTTAACTTTCTGATGCCAATGCGGTACTTTCTTCTTATTTTTTAAAATGAAAAATGTTCTTGATATTTTACTTTTAAGTGAGCCAGGTAAATTAACATTAACTGGAACCACCCCACCCCCTTCAAGTTACCTCCTTATACAGTCCATCACATTTCTAGCATTGTGCAAAAAAAAAAAAAACATGAAGCAAACTTACTTTACCATGGAAAGACTTTAATAAACCCAAGAATGATGATGAGTCTGCATACAGATGGGAGGTTGAGCAGCTGGCCCTTTGGCGTAGTCAGAATAATCTGGAACTGAACACTCTTAAAACTATGGAGATGACAGTGGATTTTAGGAGTGGTACTACAATATTATCCCCCCTCTTTATATTTAATACTGCTGTGTCAGTTGTGGAATCCTTCAAGTTTTTGGAATCTATAATCTCCTGGGACTTGAAGTGGGAGACCAATGCAGGGTCCATCATAAAAAAGGCACAACAGTGAATGCACTTTCTGTGACAGCTGAGGAAGTTCAACCTCCCACAGGAACTGTTGATTCAGTTCTATACAGCAGTCATGTTCTCAGCTCATCCATAGCAGTTTGGTTTGTATCTCTGTCTAATCATGACAAAAATAGGTTACATCGAATAGTCAGGTCTGTCTAAAATATCATTGGTGCTAGTTTTCCCTCCTTACTGGACCTGTGCTATTCCAGAGTCAGGAAAAGGGCAGGGAAGATCATCACCGACCCTTCACATCCAGACCACCAACTTTTTGAGCTATTACTATCAGCCAGGTGTTATAGATTAATACGCACCAAAACAAGCAGATATAAGAAGAGTTTTTTTCCACAGGCCATCAAGTTCATAAACCATAGCTCTCAATCTTCCATGTCCAAAATGAGGAACACTAGCCCTCAAAATGTGGAACAAATGGGCAAAATGTGGAACACATACTAATGGCTTACTAACAACTTCAACTAGGAATGTCATAGGATGGTTAAAATAAGCTGGTTTTACTTATAAAGAAGATCTTTTAATGAATTAATATGATTCACTTCTATTTACAATGGATTTCACTTAAAATATTCCTAACACTGAATGTGTGATAGAGTCTTTCAATGTGCAACTTTGAGGAACTTCGAGGAACATGAACTTTTTAAGACCCCAAATGAGGTACGTTCCTCGTAATGAGGTACACTTGAGAGGTATGTCATAAACGGTTAACTCAGCTTATTAGGTTAGGGTATTCTTTTCCCCAAGCCTCCGAGGATTCTGCGGTATTGTTTACATATTGTTAATACTTGTTTCTTTCAGAGTTTATTTCAGTATTTCTTGCACTGAGTTGCACTTTGCACCTTATATGTATATGTATATGTATGTGTATATTTACTTTTTGTCTTATTCTTAAGAGTTGCATGTATGTCATTTGTCTTGTTGTTAATAGTTGTATGTACGTCATTTATGTAATTCATACTTGGCACTGAAACTGGAGTCAGATTCCTTGTATGCATGCATACTTGGCCAATAAATATAATTCTGATTCTGAAGTAAAAACCACACTTGGACTTCATCAATTCTTCATCCTTAGAGAAGCTCCTTCCTTTGTGTATAGGATCATAGGAATTGACTAGGCTCTTGTCCCTGAGGCCCTTTCAAGCCTAGCCAAGAATTTAGCCCATGTTCTGACAAGCCAGCACCCGATGGCCTTGTCCAGCAGAGACACAGTTGGAATCCTGGGATGTATTTTCTTTTTCCCATCCAGTTAGAAACACAGAAATATCAGGAGTTGGGTTGAAGGTAGGCCCAGACTTTTGGATACATGCACCAATAAGTGTGGAGCCAACTGTGTTTTTTGTCAGCACATACAGGAGGGAGACATGCTCTTCTGCCCTTATTTAAAGAATCTGATTAAAACTAATACAGGAGGTGACTGTAACTCAAACTGCAATGACTGTGAAGCATTTTATGTGGGGAAAACGCTCAACAGACTTAGAAGGATTTCTGGCCATCTTTCTGAAATTAGAGCTAATAATGCACTGGCTCGGCACCTGCAGCTTCACAAAAGACACACTGGCTTTAAATTTCAAATTATTGATCGTGTGGACCTTTTGGAACTGGAAGGAGACATCCTCAATCTTTTAGAAAAACATTAACTACTGTGGTAGCTGAAACTGAACTATTTTAGAAATCTGGGAATTAATTATTATTGCTCCATAAAAAGCATACCAGAACTCAGAAAACTTTCTCACTCGTTAAAAGACTTTTAAAAGTCTGATATGGGACTGATTAATGCTGCCATTATACATTTTAATATTGTTATAAACAAATATCAAACATTGTAAATATTTTACAATGAAAATAACTGACACTGATGCTGTTTTCTGATACTTTTACTCATTTAAACTAAGTGCTTTCTTAGTTAGATGCCACACTTGAACAGATCCCCAGGGCCTTAATACTTTATTGTTAAAATTTTTCACTGTATTCCACCTTAGCAGTTATAGCTATGGTTTTCAGTGTACTTAGGTGTTCACTTGTAATTTTGCACATATGTTCATTAATATATGTTTTTGTACACAAAAATCTGATGAAGTATTTATTTGGTACGAAAGCAATCTTTGTTAAAAGTGTTTCAGTTTATAAGTTATGAAGATTTATTCTGATAGATGTCTAGTGGTAGATCTTTTTGTTAGTTAATTAGTTAGTTATTTTGTTAATGAGTTGATTTCTTTATTAATACAGTTTGGATTAGTAGGTTAGCCTTAATAAGCTGTTCTTATATTATACATTTTAATTTGCCTCTAGCTTTTTAGTTTCAGTTCTAAGGTAGCACAGTCTCAGTTTACAATGTGGTGTTAAGGGGGAAGGAGGACTTGGTTAAAAGGAGTTTAATGCTTTTATTGTTCTTAACAGAACCCCCCTCTGTAATCGCTCCCTTGCTCCAAACAACCTGATTATATATAAATAATGAATGCCTTTGATGCTTTTCATGACACTCAACTTGGATCGCTTGATTGTGTTTCAGTAAAGGATATTCCATTTTTAACTCAACTGTGGACTACCTGCTATTTTATTATTTTGTAGTACATATTTTAAAGTTCGATTTTTATTAGTGAACTAGGTGCATAACATATTTCAAGGAGTGAACTTCACACCTTCCACACTGCAAAGATTCTGCTTGGTTTGTTTTTGACCCGGTATACGTTGCATACTGTGTTTTCTGAGACTTTGAGGGATACCACAGATTTTTCTTTTTGGGATGACAAGTTGACCGCGACCTTAACTTTGACCACCATGTGTCTACTGTAGCAAGAAAGGCTTTCTGTGTAGCATATTTGATTAGTAAAGACATCGCCTTGAGAACAAAAGAGGTTATAATCCCTCTTTACTCGGCACTAATCTGGCCCATAATTGAGTATAATGCCCAATTCAGCATTTACCATACAAAGCA
Organism: Protopterus annectens; assembly: GCF_019279795.1. NCBI lineage: Eukaryota > Metazoa > Chordata > Ceratodontiformes > Protopteridae > Protopterus > Protopterus annectens. Next base: position 611,946,141 of record NC_056750.1, on the reverse strand, counting down.
ACTGCAGCAATTAGACAGACATCAGAGGTTTTTAACAAAAAAGATCAAAGGACTCCAGCAGATAGTCCCTGTCACTTTACCCTGTACCATATAGACTTCTTAGGGACACTTATGCCTGGCTTACAGAGCAATCTCAGACCCAAACCTAATGAACTTGCTGCATATCCGTAATTCAAACTGGACTAAAGCCACCCATTCCAGGGACCTAAATATGGCCTGTAATTAAATAGAACATGCTATTTATCTCCCAGTAACTGCTACATCTTTGGAATTGGCCATTCATGTGAAACAGAGCTTCCTCTATGATACTGTTCAAAAGGAACCTGGACGAGTGGATGGGGCATCGTAAATTCTTACTGGGAAAAGTGCCCACAATCCTCCTGGACATGGGGAGTCATTACTAAATGCAGTCTTGGGTATTAACTAACATTTCTATGGTATTACAGTAGGATAAAATGACTAAGCTTGAAATGACCTCCAGGTCAATAGCCTAATAATCTCCTGTGATCCTATAACTATAAGACTCAATCAGAGGAGGTCAGAAAGGATTAGGAAGAGAGACTGGATAAGCAATTCATAAAGACAAAAAATGGGGGATATATGTGTGTCTCCCAAATATGCAACAAAGTCTAGAAGATGTAGGGTCTTTGCTTGGAAATGTTTGCATAGGTATTATTTATACCCCAAACAGAGTACAAAGAATTTTTTCTCAGGTAGATTCCAAATGTTGGAAGTGTGATGGAGAAGAAATCGGTAATTGAGAGCATATTTTGTGGGTGTAATGACATGGCAGACTTTAAAAATTCCCTGCAGAGTACTCTGTCAGAAATACTAGGTGAGAAAACTGGTGTAACAAAGGAAATTATTTTTTTTATACAGAATCAGAATTTCCTAGACATAGTAAGGCCTTGCTGAATTTAACTGTGGTGGCTATCGAAAAAGCATTTACTAGAAAATGGAAATCAAAGCTTCAACAAACCATATTAGAAGTAGTGAATATAATAAAACAGATAAAAGAAATGGAAGTGAGATCTTTAGAAAAGAAACAGAGCAAATTAGATAGGAAAAATGGGAATTGTGGGAACAACATATGCAGAAAAATGTTTTGAAGGAAGAATGAAGTTTAAGGAAAGGCAGGCATTAAATAAGCTATGTAATGTTCAAATTCAACAAAAAATGTTTCATGTTTAAAAAAAAATCAATGTCACCTAGTAGAGCAGAGTATCAATCATGGATTAATAGTGACTTCAGACTGCTTTTCAATGTAGGTGGTAAAGGTTGTAACCTTTACTTCCTATATATCTAAGTATTTAAATGACTGCATCTCCCTCCAGTGCTTTGTTCAAGAAGAGGTAAATCACAGACTGGAAAGGAGAAATTGACATCAAAGAACCCACCCTAAACTGGGACTAGATTTGTATGCAACATGCAATTTTTATCTAGCTTTTTACTCTCTGCTCTAAACATTCAACAAATTGTTTAATTTGGTGTTTTTACTTTCGGTTAAGTAGTTTACATCTTCCTTGCATTATTTTGGCTACCTGCTGGAATAGTTCCTTGTTTTCTGTTTGTTTTTTGTTACACACTTGACAAAAAAGATTGTGGCCTTTACTTTCTTATGCAACATTAAGGACTTCAGACACTTCTACAGTATACCTACATAGATCAGGCATAGATACTACTTCTGTTTACGGCTATAAACTGGACTCAAGTCTTTGCTTCTAAAAAGCCTTTCTCACTCTCTCTTGCACCTCCCCCTCCTTTTTCACTGGTTGCAAGTTAATATCATCATTTATATTGTATTATTGCATTCTTTTTCATAAATATTTGTACATTTTAACAACTATGTCAATCACTGTCATAAGTGTCATTCATTTCATTTTTATTGCATTATTGTATTTTTCTTTAAGTGAAAAAAAAGTCAGTTATGATCACTATACTACCCCAGTTAACAACATAAATAACACAACATAAAATAAATAGCTTCTGTCAATGCTGCTCTTTAAGTAGGCATTTCATTGTTGTAATTCACTTTGACAGTGAGTCCTTAGTGATCTGCATCAATAATGCATGCGTCACAAAGAGGATTATTTTCATGTCTCCAATCATAATCAATTTGTTGGTATATGAGGCATGAATGTCAAGAAATTCAACTGAGTGAAGCTCGAGAGCTGAATCTTGACACCCATGTCAAGAGCACACAAGTGAATTACTATTGGAAAGATCTGATCATAATTATCTGTAGTACATGCAGACAGAACCATAGCTATCTCATTTGGCACCCTCTTCAGATCCACAACCCCTCTACTCAAAGTTGAAGAGAAAAAAAAAAGAGCACAATAAATAAATAAAAGCTGCTTAAACTTTTCTTCCCTGCTCCTGCAACTGTAGCATGCAGCTTGCTAATACTGTAACAAGCAGCCTTTCTAGAGTTACTACCACACACACACTCCCACCTTATGTTAAGAGCTTAATCATGTCAGCCGAGCCACAAATGTAATATTGGCATTCATTTATCAACTCTGATACTGCACTCCCATTTCATCCATACTTTCTGATCACACCTCCTAACAGCTTGTGCCCAGGGTAGCCATACTCTTCACCCCACACTAGTTACGGTTCTGCATGGAAGAACTTGTTAGCTGCTCCAATACATTGCTACTTACAGAAAAGAAAGTGTTGAAACACAAGGTGTTTTACAGCTTTGAAAGCCATAAAACTCTTAGCACTGCCACACAAGCAGAGGCCAGAAGCTAGGCAGTGCTCTGGTGAACAAATGGCTTTAAAAGGTGTTAGATACTTCACTCTGCCACACACACATTTGGGAGTGTGTGTGTGGGGGGGTGTGAGTAAGAGGAAGTGAAAGAGAGAGAAACAGTAAAGTATATTACAGCTATTAAAGCTGTTTTAGCTTCTTAACAGTGTTCTGCCACAGCCAATATTTGCCACTGTTATACCCTAGTCTGAGTCATAACTCAGAATAAATAAAGACTCGTTAACTACAGTATCAAACTTCAAACATCATAATTTTAGATTCATATTAATAAACTGAACCAGCTATAGTCAAAAAAATAAAAATTCCAAAAGTAACACTGATTCCCACAAACATCAGCATTTATAATTCACAGAGCAAAAATACTTTTGCTGTGTGGCAAACCCCCTATGTACCTCCATGTGAGTCACTACTTTCTACCTCTATAAATATACAAAGGCCATCATTGCATAACATTGGGATTAAGGGAAAAAACGTCCTTATCCCCATGGTACCATGATCTTGAAACAGCAAAGCTGCAGTATGGGACTAAAGGACTGAGTAAATATATTCTCTGAATCCCATTCTTAACATGAGCATCTTGATGACACAAACTTATCTCACTTCTGGCAATGTTTAGAGTCAAAATTAATGAGGTGCACCTCTGAGAATTTTTATTAAGGGCACTGTTAATCATCAGTTTATCACTACCTTCGGTGATTAATTTTCTAAACGTACAATCATCTGCACAGATTGTAAGCCATATGTCAGATGTATATGGAAATTGTGAGAACAGAAATTTAAACAGTATCAATCCCAGGTCTTGTGAAATGCCATTCAGTGTAACAGCTCTGCTTAAATTATATCCCTGTATCTGAACACATTACTTTCTATCAGTCAACCAGTTTTTAATCCAATCATAATGAAAATATCAATTTTATGAAAAAGTAGGCTGATTACAGGATTGTAGATGTTACTAATGCTATTTATAATTCTGACAGGGAGAATCACATCAAAGTTCTTTGGCAAATCACAGTAGACTGCCATTAGAAATGTATGTGGTAATGGATTGACTAATAGGTTCATAAAAATATTTTAGAATGGTCAGACATTATGTGTCCTTCATGAATCCTTGCTGGATCATTTGAGGCCTCACTGAATCAGCTGATATTTCCACTAGTATAAGTATGACAAAACATTCAAAAAATTCTCTATTCTTCTTTTCCCAGTTAGGGGTCACCACAGCGAATCACCTGTCTGCTTATGATTGGCAGTGAAGTTTTTACAGTGTCGAGTTGCTATTCCGACACCCAACCTTCCATGGAAGGGACACACACACACGCACACACACATACTCACTCCTAGGGCCAATTTAGAGTATCCAATCCACCTACAGCATGTCTTTGGGATGTGGGAGGAAACCGGGGCACCCAGGGGAAACCCATGCAACCACAGGGAGGACATGCAGACTCCACACAGAAGGCACCTCAGCCGAGGATTGAACCAGAGAACTTCTTGCTGTGAGGCGGCAACACTAACCGCTGCACCACCATGGCCACCCCAAAACATTCTCTATTAATAAATACTAAGCTGATTGGTCAAAAGCTTTGTTGTTGCTGGTCATGTGATCCACCCTTCTATAGTGAGATAGTGTAGGCAGCCTACCAGAATGATGACATAGTACAAGTGAGACAAATGTTGAGTAATTCCCAAAAAGAGACTAGAAGAGAATCTTTTATTTATTGTTTTTATTTTATTTTTTTTTTAAATAAGGATTCTTAAAGAATGGCCTGGTCTCACAATTAGGTTTTACTTAACTGACTATTTTTATCATACCTATACTTACTACAGTGTAGTACTCACAATACATTTGTTTACTGGCATGAACACAAATGAACTGAAGAATTATTGGCAGACATCTTATTAAAAAGCTCTGCCATTTCTTTGGGATCAGTAATCAGTTTGTTACTCATATTGGTTTATAGGTTCATAGGAGTTTATTAAGCTATTGACCCTAGGGCCTTTATAAGTCTAGCCTTGTTATACCCTTGTTCCCTTGTTGACCAAATTCTATGGTCTATATTTGCAGCACATGTCTATGATCAGCAGTGACTGCCCTTTTCCAAGAGGGACATAGGTGACACCCCCCCCCGGCGTAAATTTACAGTCTCCCATCCAGTTGTCTAGTTTACACTGAAATAGGGTCATTGAGGAGCTCTATTTTACGTGAATTGGGAGTTTGTTCCAGAGGAGTGGCAATCTCTGGGAGACATATCTGTCTCTCCAGCATGTCCTGCTAATGTCGCAGGCTAGGTTAAGTTCCCTAAATTGAGTGATTCTTGTCCCATTTGACTTGCAGAGGTGCAGCATTTCCATTAGGGCAGGGTCCTTCACTGCTCTGTAGGCCAGGCACAAGTCGCCTCTCAGCAGCCTCTAAGATACGGATATTAAACAGACTCACTACCTGCACGGATTTTCATATCTAAACAGCACTGTCCTATTATTCTTTGTATTTTAACATCCATTCAGAAAAAAAATTAATTCAAAGTAAAAAAAAAATCATATTCATTTGTCAGACAACACTAGCCCTTTTTTGCACTGACTTACCACGTTACCTCCAGATTATAATCTTCAACTTCTATTATTTTTTTCTAGTTCCCTAAAATATAAATTACACAAGGTATAACTAATTAACCAAAAAATTATACCATTTGTTAATAATGAGTACTGTGATTATTAAATTGTGTGTTTATGTTACAACACCTCCACACACAGACATACACACCCACACACACACACACACACACACACACACACACACACACACACACACACACACACACACACACACACACACACACACACACACACACACACACACACACACACCAACATATAGATTAGATCGGCATTTGTAAGCATCTAAAAACTTGCAAAGACAATATAAAATTGCATTGGAATAATATTATAATGTAGTTAAAACATTTCTTCATTCAGTCCTGTAATAGCAAGTTTGGAAAACACTCTGCCTAAACATTGACAATATATGTACATACCTATGTCTTTTGTTTTTATGATTTACTTTATTAATACTATTTTTTAAACACCTTTATTAAATTATCATTTAAGACATAGGCAAACATACATTGATAGAAAAGAAAACAAATCATATTAACATTTTTCCATTTTCATTCATTATGCATTGCATACCTTTACTTTGTAATTATAACGGGTCCAACATTACATAAATAATTGAATTCCTGCCTTCCCTTAGATCTCTCTCCTCCTTCTCCGACCATTATTCTGCAAGTACTGTTCACACAATTTCCATTTACGTAGCTTGCTCCTTCCCTTTTTTAAAGCTCCATCTTCCAGTCCTTTTATCTCTTTTATAATAGCCAAAACTTTAAATAAAGTTGGTTTAGACTTCGATTTCCTTTTAATATTAATTGCTTTTTTGGCAGCCAACAGAATTAAAATGAATAAGGCCTTACTATACAGTAACAGAGTGGGATGACGCCAAGAAGATATTTGGACTGCATGCTTGACTGCCTTCCCTTCCAGGACTTGATCTCACACTACAGGAAAACAGGAAAAGGATAGGGGGATTTTAAGTGAAAGATCTGCTCTGGTTGAGTTTTTAGTTGAATCTCAAGCAGAAGCTGCTATTAAAAAGGGATAATTAGCAAGATATTTAAAATATTGCATGATTACTGTAAGAATCAATCAGAGGTGGGTAGAAAAGATTGGGAAGGGAGACTGGAAAATCAATGCACAAAAAACAATGGGAGGACATATATATGGCTCACAAGTATGCAACAAAGTCCAGAACATCTAGAATCTTTGCTTGAGGCATTTGCATTGGTATTTTTATACCCCAAGCAGACTCCAAAGAATTTTTCCTAAGGTAGGCAGCAAATGTTGGAGGTGCGATGTGGAAGAAAGAGGTAACTGGGAATATATGTTTTCAGAGAATAATGAGTTCGAAGATTTTAAAATTCCCTACAGAGTACTCTGTCAGAAATACTGGGTGAGTAAATGGCTGGAACTAAGCAAATTATTTTTTTCAACTTGGACACAGGATCTAATTTGTGCATGTCTATGTCCTAACAAATTAAATGGCTAAAACAACTAAAACATACAAAAGGTTTGGCTTTGCACTTTGTCTCTTGTGTTTGAAACGCTAATACACAAAAATATTTGCATGCCAAGATAGCTATGCATTGGTCCAAGTACAGGCAACGTAACTTCAAAACAGACTGTTTTTTTTTTGTTTTTTTTTTTTATTTAAGGAAAGTCAAGCTAAAGACTTAGTTTGATTAGAGATGCAAGTGCCGAAAGAAAGCATACCCTAATGGTGTGCTTGTTTACTCTCTCTGAAGAAAAGTTATTGATTACTAAGGTAATTTATAGTTTTGCTATTTAAAATAAGGTGCAAAGAAAAAATATTGCATTTCAGAAAAGAGAAAGGGCCACATTTGAAATGCCAGCTGCATTTGCAATTTTCCAGTGAGGCAGCCATAATTTTCCTTTTAGCCATATGGCATGTCATATTAAGCAATCCTGTTTTTCTGCAGCATATATCTTCTACAGGGGCACCCCCTGACCCCCTGTCCTGATTCAGGACACTGACCATCAGCTGTCTTCAACAGAACTCATTAAACCTAGCCAACAAATCACTGTAACGCCATAAACCGGTATGCTTCTGTTAAAAGCAAAAGGTCCTTCTATAATTAAGGAATCCTTTGTCATTATAGGGACAGCTGTCTGCATTAGAAAAATGGCTCACGCTGTCAGAGTTCAAGGCTTCCCTGCTTCGAAGCAGAAGCATTCCAGCCTGGATATGTTTGTTTGTGTTTGTGTCTCAATGTATCTGTGCACATGTGTTTTGTTCCCTACTAGTAAACAGCTGCTGTGTTCTGTAACTGCGTTCTTATATCTCTGATTTCCGAAAAGAAATGTGCTAAATGTAACAGCAGTACATGTACACACTGGTAAACTTTAAGCATAAACTTTAGTTAGATATACTGAGAGGTTGGTGGAATGACAAACACCAGCATGTTTTACAAAATCCTGTTTAAACTAAACCAGTAAGAGTGTAGTCTTCAAATCCAGTGAAAGGCCTGCAATGCCATCTTCTGGAAGGATAATGTAATGCATTTTGAAGCAGTGAATAATTCATCAAATGAAGCTCGTTCATGCAAGCAAAACTTTTTTATGGATTCATAGTTTTGTACTAAGCCAACCATTGTAGACATAGTCAAGAATGCTGCAGGAAAA